>NC_090658.1:9750000-9900000 GCF_013368605.1 Nyctibius grandis
GGGGGTGTTGAGTTAAAGTATAGAATCTCTGCTTTGTTTAAAAGCAGCACAATAATTTTTAAAGCTTAAGGAAGGACATGAAAGAAAAAAAAAGTGCACTTACACATGTATTAACCTGCAGGCCCCGTGGCTGCCGTGCCGTTGGTGTGGGGATGCTCAAGGACTGTGCGTGCACCGGGCTGTGTCCTTAGGGGAAGACTCATTGCTCTGTCCTAACTAGAGGATGCAAAGAGGGGAACACCCAGACTTCAGTACCAAATACCCCAAATCTCACATTTCTAAATATGCCAGGGAGAGTTAATTGCAAAATGTTGATGCCTGGAGGGGAGGAGGTGGCTATAAATGAGGAGGATATAGGAAAATATCGGGTGGAGCAGGGCCCACGTTACCTGACGCCGCAGTGTCCGTTGTTTATCTGCAGCAAGAAAGAAGTTATTGATGGCAAGATGGCTCAGAAAAAAGGCAACACTTGCTTTTTGCTTTGTTTTATAGCATAGACAGGCACACGCACACTAAGGTGTACGTGCCCTACCCATACCACTGGGGTGTTTTTTCTCTGTTAGCAGCAATAAGTGCAGCAATCGAAAGGGCTGTGTGTGCTAACCCCCCTTCTCACCAAGGCTGTGAGCAGAGAAGCATATTTAAACTGTGAAACTTAAAGGCGAAATGTATCTTGGAAGTATGTTATTCTTATTAATTCCACTTCTACTTGTTGGAAATCCTGCCTCGTGCCACCCTCTGACTTTTGCTACTATTGATCTTCCAGAAAAAGGGGGGAACAGGGAGCAGAAGGTAAAAACTATCTGGGATAACTCAGTGTTTTTTTCCTTGCCCTCCACGCTGCTCTGACAAAAAGGCAATTTGTCTTGCGTGCCCGGTGATGTTTGAGGACTCTGGTAAACGTGCACGTTAAACAAGCCCCACGCAGAATCTAAATACCATCCATTAAAAGCGAAAGTCCCAACGTGTTTATAGCAGCGGGCCAAGGCGCGCGGCCCTCGCTCCGGCAGAACTCCCATTGACGTCAGTGGGGGCTTGTGCTTATGCAAAGAGTGCGGGATGCTGCCCTGCACCTTCTTAAAAGGGGCGGGGGGGGGGGGGGGGGGGTGGGGGAAGAGAGACAGAAAGAAAAAAAGAAATGAGTGGTATTGGAAGGAGGATGTTGCTCTTGAAAATGTCTTGGAGCAAAGTGGTTAAGCAAAGCCTGTACAAACAGTGACTATAAATATTTTCCATTCTGTATAGCTCTTCAAACAGTTCCCTGCCGTAATTTCAGATGAGCTCAAAAATAAATAAATTATAGCATGAGGGAGGAGGGGAGGGAGAAGAAGAGAGAGGGAAAAAAGAAAACGGAAAAATAACACACCAAAAAAAATTACATTACAACCAATGCTGAAACAACAAAAACTTCATTTTTTTTTTTTCAGCCAGACCTATTTCCCGGAGAAGAAACCAGTCGGTTTTTATGAAAGGCTGCTCCATGACAGGAGCCTCCTTTGAGGAAGACCATTATGCATTGTTATCAGCATGGCGTAATTTGACTGTTGACAAAGTATCTGTGGCAGTGAGAATGAAAGCAGTTAGAAGTGTGGCGGGTTGTAATCAAGAAGATGCTTAGCTGTGCAAGGCTGCATCTTGAGCAGATTTGAATCAACATTGCCTTGAGGGGACACACATACACCAAAAAAAAAAAGTCCATTAATTTTTAGTGGGAAAATTAGAGTGGCACTTGATGAAGTGAAATTTGACATGCGTTAATTGCTCCGCAGCTCTCCTAATTAGAGATTTTCAAATTCTTTTACTGCTGTCAGCCTGATGCCACATTGTCTTGCTGGACAAATAGTAAAATTGCAAATTGGGTTGATCAAGAAGTTGGACTTGGAGATATTGGACTCTGGCTCGTTTGCTGCTGATCATCATTTTCATAGGAGGGTTGAAGGTGTTGTGGCCTGTGAAGGGCATTGGGGGAGAAAAAGTACAATAAAATCCTTCTTCTTGATAAGTAAGAATCAGAGATTTAACAGAGCTTGTTTAAAAAAGATTAAAGGAATGCAAGAGGTGGACAATAAAGCAATGGAGTTATACGTAAACCTTTAACCTTTGTTAAATCTATGTCTTGCATAACATTTCAAATACGACTCTGTTTATAATAAAGCCATTAAATTCAGGGTTTGTTTTTTTTTTTTTTTCAGGCATGTTGTTCACGGTGTGGTACGTGGGGGCAAGGGGTGGGATCCAGGTTCCTGCATATGTTTTGCCCTGACCTGACAGGTAGCATAGCAAGACCACGTTTGATATAAAATGAGTTATAAGGTTGTATGAACACAAGTATTGTGCCGGTTCTGAAAGCATGAATTTACCTCTTTTGCTTTTGGTTTTTCCCCCCTACCCTGCCCCCGGATCACTCCTCCCCTCCCTTAGCCTTTGAACTCCTCTTAATTCATTAACATATTGAATTTTTTCAATTTTCCATTTTCTTGCAATAACAATATTAATGCCAGGGCCAAGGCCTGATTGGAGCTAAATTACTTGTTACCTGCTGGCATTTATTTATATGGCATTGAATTATAAAGCTTTGCTATTGTCATGCCTTGGGCGAATTGTTTATGACACCAGTAATAGGAGTAATTGTTATTGTTGAAATTACCTGTCAGCTACCCATAGCAGTGGCCCTTGTCCCACTGACAAATAGTGACAGGGGAGAGGGATCCTCCGCACGTCCTCCTGATGACTTCTCCTCTGATAATAAGGAGTGCAGGGCCTCTGATAATTTGCCTGTCACTGTTGAGTGCAGCTCAGAGAGAGTTGGCCAAATTGTTGTCATTCACTTTGACAAAGACAGCAAAACGCTCTGGAGCAGGAGGAGGATTATCAAAATAAATGAAAGCGCTCGCACGTCCTTTGTTTTGGGTTTTTTTCGTTTTTTTTTTCCTTTCCCCTCCCCATTCCCACTTGCCTGCCTTTATGCCAGAGTTGTAAAAATGAGAACACATTTCTTAGCAATGCGACTTCAGAGGCAGCACAGAAGGGGTACGATGACACAAGGGCTTGTGCAATTTGCTTTCTGTTTGCCTGAAATGTTTTGGCTTCTAAATATAAATTTTTTATATTTTTCCCCCTAAGGCTGTCTGTGTTTCAGCAATTACCAACTGTCATTGCAAGAGAAAGGGTGGTGTTTCCGTTGGGTGGGTTTCATTTTATTTTTTTTTTTAAATTTTCATAGTCAGCAGCATTTCTTTCAACTCTTCTTCTCTTGCTCTCATGCCCAGCGCCGTGAAACTCCCTCCCGTTGCAGCAGTCGGTGATACCCTGTGCACAGGCACGCCTCTGCACCTGATATGGGGTCTGCAGCTTTTTGCTCCCCTGAGCTATTGCAATATCAGCCGAATTATCTTCACCAAAAATATTATTTCCTCTAGGAAAGCAGGTTCTGCCACTGATAAACCAAGCGGAGGTCCGTTTGCTGCTGCGAAGGACCGCTGCTAAAGAGGCTTTGTGAAGAGGCAGCGTTATTTCTTGGAGCCTATTTAAAAAAAAAAAAACACTAAAAAATTACAAAACTCCCCCTTTGCATCCTGCAACTGGTGTACATGGGAGGACGCCCAAGCTCGGTGGAGACATGCTGCCAATCACACCCTGACACTACTGAGAAAGGGGGATATTTCACACCATGGCAGCAGCCGGGCTTTACTCACCCTGATGTTTCAGGGATGCTAGAAGTGCAGGTTTGGGGTGAGCACGTTACACCCTGCCCGACCTGGAGCCATCCACCCTGCATCCTTCACAGCTCACCTTATAACAGCAATAATTTCCCCTTTATTGGTCTTTACGCTCAGGTAATGACTACCTGGGGCACGAAGCACCTCGGGGGCTGCTTTAGGCCCTTCGCCCCCCCCGTAGCCGGTCCCTATCCCATCAGCAAAACCTCCCACCATGTCACCGATGCATCATTTTATTAGCTGTAATGGTGTGGTTTCATCCACGTAAATACCTGCGGGTGCCGCCTCACCCCTTGATTTGCTCCCCGAAGGAGTCCGTTCGAATCGTCACCGCCGAGAAATTTCATCGGCGGCAAATAAATCTGCCGAATTCGAGGCTTTCATTTGTAACCATTGGGCTCAAACACATAATTTAGCCAAATTATCAGCCGCCTCCATCTTCCCAGGGAACGAGTGCAAACAACGTTTTAGGAACAGACATCTAAATTTAGTGGGGTTTTGAATAATTGATAGGCTGGTGTGACAGAAGATAGAAACTTATGTTTCTAATCATCCCAAAGCATTTCTCCTTCCTCCCACCCCCCGAAATGAAGTCACTTTGTTTGCAGTTAAATATACGGAAGACGTCCGCTTAACAAGTATAAAATTGTGATAGCATTAAGAGGTTATCCGCGGTAATAAAAAGCAGGGAACATGCCTGGGAATGTGATCTGTAAGGCAGATAATTTTTAAGGATGGGGCTTGTCCTTGCTTTGTCTGGGGAGAGGCACGTTAATGATCCCAGGAGGTGTGTGTGGGGGGGGGAAGGTGCATTTCCAAATGAAGATATTTTAAAAGTGTAATGTATTTTGGCATGTTACTGTAAGCTGCCGTTTGATGTTTTACCTATAAAGCCTAAATGAAGGCTCCTAGGAACGGCTGTGTATCTCCTGCTCCTAGCTGCATCGAAAAACAAAATACATTTTAAATGGCTGTATTACCGATAATCCGGTAGACTTTAACACAGGAGCGTAATCGTTCTCCCTCTGTTTTCTCCCTCCGTTCCTAAATGCAGCCCCAGTGTCCGGATAACCCACCCTTTACATTTCAAGCTCATTTGAAATGTAAACTTTTAGCAAATAAGCAATGGCTTGTGGAGCTGGATCGCCGCAGTGACTGGAAGCAAATTCCTTTTTCTCCCTCCCTCCCCTCAGCGTAAGGGGTTCAAAATACTCATCAGTGTCAAAAGAAACTGCGCAGATCACCGCTGCTCTAAATAAGGCAGAGCAATGTTCAGGAAAATACCACCTCCCCCCCCCCCCCCCCCGAAAAAAACCCAAACTCTCGATGGATTAAAATGACATTTCTGTACCATGTCAGTATGGATGACAAAGCGTCATGTTTTGCATCGCTTCGAAAAGATATTCTTCAAACAAATTCGGTATATAAACAGGCAGCAGGCTTTTGTTTGAAACATTTAAGATCAAAAGTTAGGGGGAAGAACAATTAATATTGCCTATTAAAATCCCCTGTTATTGTTAGAGATATATTTTGTGGTTACTGACTATAAATAAAAGCAAAGGAACAGTGCCACGGTTTCTCACCACTGCAAATATAAAAAGGCAATTTCCAGCTTTTTCTTTTTTTTTTCCCCCCTCCGAGTTGCTCTTAGACGTGTTTGCTGAATAAACGGGATTAACTGTATTTAAAACAAGAGATAAAGAACAGCTTTTTATTACAGTGAACAGGCTGCAGGGTTTCCATGCTCCTCGGAATGCACGTCATGCCTGGAACAAAATATTCATCTTTTACCTTTTTTTAATGACACTGTATAGAATAAGCAAAATATCCTTGTAATAATACAAATATGGAATCAATAGGGAATAGTAAAAAAAAGGGCGGTTTTACCATTTCTGTTTCTGGCCAAATCCCAGAGTGATTTGTTTGTTTGTTTGTTTGCAGCAGGATGAGAAACCAGGGAGGAAAGTATTCATTTCACCGAAGGAGCTTTCCCCTTTCCTTTGGCTGCAAAAACTCCCCGAGAGCTGTTAACACAAAACTAATGGCGAGAGTGCAATCCGAAGAGCCAGCCTGCTCTCAGCTGAATTTCAATGGAGGCTTTCTCCAAAAATAGGTACAAAGAAAAGAATTTAGACAAATTTGCCTCTTAACCTTTAAAGATTTCCTGCCTATTCCAGTATGTCCTTTATTACATTAATTTTTTATTTAAATTACACCATTAACTGGATATGAATTTATCAAGAATACATATATTGATTTATAAAACAGTATCATTAATTATTATAATAGCTAGATGTAGCTGATATTACAAAGCCATTTAAAGGTTTTTAATATAACTTGGACATACATAGATAGATAGACATTATGGACAAGACTACAATTTAAACTGGCTACCAGCAGTTAATGAAATCCTTGATTTATCTTCTCGTTTAGAGATTGATTATATTGTTGCTTTGTAAAACTGTTTATTTTACGCCATTTTTCAAAGGATGTCTCAATAAAAGAAAAAGATAAATAAAATATCCAGTCAAGTCTCAAAGCATATTTTGCTTTATACTTTCTTTTTTAATGCTGCTGCTGCTGATTTATTACAAGTTTGGAGACTTGTCACCTTAATGAAGAATTGTCTTTCTTGATAGTAGCTCTGTTTGCAAATGCATGATTTCATATATTTGGATTAAAAAAAAATAAGGAAAAAAAAAAAAGAGGCTGTCTTCCCAACAACTTCATGTTTATTTCTTAAACCAAAACCCAACAAAATGCCTTTCTGGCATAGATTTCTCAGGTATATTTTTTGTTTAAGCTGTGGAAAAATGGGACTTACCCTAGTGCTGCAAAGCAGTCAGTCATGGAGAACATTTTGATTTAAAATGCAATCTGAAGAGAAGGAAAAAAAAAAAAGAAAAAAGGAGGAATGATATAAACAAACAGTACACCGTGCTTTCAAGTTACTCTTAAAATGTTCCTAGCTTAACTAATACATTGAAAGTTTAAATCTTTACACATTGTTCTTGAGGGGCTATGTCTCTTGACTCTTTATTTATATCACTTATTCTTGTCTGGCAACATATGTTACCGATTTATTATAGTATTTTTTTACTGTTAGCCAGACAAATGTAAGGGCTAGCTGAGGAGGGGTAGTTGCATCTGATGAGTTTAACAATTGCAGGGCATCCTTTCGGGGTAGCCAATGGGCTCTTTTGAAGCTATAATACTCACCATTAACCATTTTCATGCTGACATATTTTTATCGTCGAAGTTGGGGCTTCCCCTGCTGTCAGCCTCTTTTGTTTTCAATGGCTCTGCAAGCAAATCGAACGGGGAGGTTGAGAGACGTTCATCCAGCAAAGGCTTTCGTAGGCATCTTATAGCTTGGCATATAAATCCACATAGTGCCCCCACCCCACATCTGAATAAAGAAAAAGGTGTGAGGAAAATAATACTTAATAAAATTCTAGTCCTAGAATGCACGAAAAATGCAAACAAACACTAACCATAGGCAGTCAGATTTCTCAGTGCCATTACTGACACCAAAAGGTAACAGGGAGGAAGACTTTTCCAGTCAAAGCAAAACCCCCAAAATTCTTATTTTAAATGGACACACCATCAGTGGATGGAGAAGTTGTGAGGACAGGTGGATGTCACATTTTACACGTGGCATTTTTAGGTGACCCATTCTGGAGTAAGAACTTGAATTCTCCCCACCTTTTGCTTCCTACTCATCTTCTGTCCTACCTCCTTCTTCAATGCCAACAAATTCCTGCAACTCCACTGAAAACTGTACCCCCCATTTGCTGTTTCACTGCTGGAGCCCCAGCTCGAGCTTCTGGGAGCCAGCAGGTTCCTACCAGCCATGGGGATGTAATTCCTAATATAACACCACAATCACAATTTCCAGCTTTTTGGTGCTAGATCAGACCATTACACCTACAAGCATGTCCTACCATAGATGAGATGCCCATCACAGGATGCTCAAGAGCCCTGCTCACCAAGGATCACCAAAGCAGACTGTAGGGCATGGTCCAAATTTCCTGCTGTTAGGAATTCAGTCAGACCTTTGGAATAGGAGACAGCTCTGAAAAGTTGGTTTTCATTTCTCTTGCATCTTCAGGAAATGGGGGAAAGAGGCTGTGTAAAGCTAAGAAGAGACCACAGGTTCAGAGGAGTGATATTCTACTGGGGAAAAAGATACAGCGAGAGGTGTTTCAGGTGGAATATGTGGTGGTTTGGGTAGGATAAATATGGGAATTGCGATTAAACTCACTGGGCTCCCTTGAAGGGGGAGGTTGAGTTGGTGGATCAAGGCATGTCTCCCCATAGCACTAGTGGGTCCTTGACAAATACCACGCAATATAGTTTTTACTGGGAGAAGACGGAAAGAGAAGTGCTCATGTGCCTTTTTTGTTTTGACTTAATAACAATTCAGTTGTCCTGGGATAATTTGTTTGGTTTTTAAATTTAAAAAATGGCTACACATTGCCTCTACTTATTACAGAGGGTTTTGAGAAAAAACTGAACTTCCTAAAGCAGGTCTGGATTCACCAGCGTGCAAAAAACTTGCATGGAAAGGAAGATTTTTCTTTCTGTTCACTTTTCTATCATGTGAAACTAGCCTGATTTTTATTTATTTTATATATATATTATTCAAATTACATTTTAATTGGACTTTGAGTGACCTTCTTCAATGATTTGCAACCCAAAGTGATCCTTCAGAAGCAAATCTCGCCCTCCTGAAAGCCAAGGGAATGGGCACACCAGAACTCCTATAACTGAGGGTTTGGAGTCTTGACTTTTCCTACTTCTGAAAGGTTTTTTTTTAAGGCAGGTGTCACTAGTGTCCTGGGCAAATATCAAATATTCAGTGGCATTATCGAAGCTTGGAGTATGTGGATTATTACCTATTCAATTTTCTATTGAAAGGACATTGCTGGCAACTTCATAATTAAGCTAGTAACCTCCCTTAAATTTGTTTATTCCCCCCAAACATATTTTTTTTTGGCTGAGGAGGCAGGAATAGGGAGCACGGCTCGGTCTCTCAATCACTCTCTTTCTGTTTTGTCCATCACCTTGGTTTCTTTCCTCTGTTTTTGACCTGCACTTTTTCTGGATCAGACACTGGCAGGTTGAGAGGTAATAAGAACCAGATGGACATAGTGCAGAAATTGCCCAAATGGGTACGAGAATGTGGGGAGCTGTCAGGCATGGAGAGAAGCTGGAATTTTTCAGCAATAAAATGGGATTTATCGCCACTCTACCACAGTCATTGCCGACAACCGTTTACCTTGACAGAAACCCCATTCCAATAGGCCATGCCGATGCAGATTTTTATTTTTTTTTTCCCAAAGAGTGATGATTGGTATTTGTTCTAAGGCTCAAATGGCCTGCACTAAAGGTGAAGCATTAGGCCAAAGTCCTGTATTCCCTACTGAGGCAAATGAACCTGCTAAAATAAGTTCCTTCCACAATAGCTGTGTAATTGAAACCAGAAAGTGAGAGAATTTGATAAATTGCTTGACCCTGAAGGAATGTTAAGGTCATAAATTTTCATTGCATTTTTTTGCTTCTTTTTTAGGAAGAAAAAAGAAAAAAAAAACCTCTTTTTAAAAATATATATTATGTTTAATATTTGTCTCTGAATTCTAGCTAGCTTCCAGATCATTAGCCATTACTTTGCCATCCTCTCCCCATAGGCAACTAATACAAGGTTTAGAGCATTCCTACCTACACCTTCCTAGTAGGGCTGAAAGACACAAAATATTCACAAATGGCAGCACTTACATAGTACTGCTAAGGAATCCGCCATATAAAGCACTTACAACCCAAAATGGGGAGTTTAGCAAGTGCAATCCCTTTAGATAGATGAAATAAATAAATAAATAAAAAACAGTACTGTACTAGAAGAATGATAGAGTAAAAAAAGGTCTGCAAATCATTTACAGGGAATCAAACATTTATTGCTATTCTTACCTTTTTTTTTTTCCTTGCTCTCCTTACTTAGAAGTAGTGTTGCCTTTTACTTGAAAAAAGATGATCAGTATTTTATTGAATAACATGTATAGCTATCCCTTCAAGCTCAAATGACACAAACAAACACTGAACCCTGCAGTATCTTATCGTGGAAATACACACCTCAAGAAAAAATAAAAAAAATAAAATTAAAAAAAAAATAAAGACAGAAAGAAATAAAAAGGATGAGAAGAATTAGGAGACTAACCAGCAAGTAAAACATCCAGTCGTGTTCCCCTCTCTGTGCTTGCGACCGTCAATAAATAAAGCCATGCTAAAATAACAGGCTAAGAAGGAACAGAGGGGAAATGTAGAAGTATTTTGAGTTTGTGTATGGCTTTTTTTTTTCCTGCAGTAGCAAAATTTACTACTTTAACTGTAGCAGCTTCTGCTTCACAACTACTTGCAATGCGCTATCATATAGTAACTGCTTTTTATAATCTCGCTGCTTACCCCCCTCCCCGCTTTGATTATAACGTTTCAGAGGCAAAAGTCTCATTGTTGCACTTCAATAAGGCATTACGCTTCACATAGCCATACATACTTAACCCAATGTGAAGCGAGTTAAATAATCATTAGCACAGTAACCATTGCTATCAAAAACTTATTGGTCCTCTAAATTTTAAATTAATGACCTGTCTCCCTTGTTCTCTCTCTGTGTGTGTGTGTGTGTGTGTGTGTCTGGTTTTCAGCCACTTCAGTGCAAAGTCATAGATGTTTTATTAGCACGTGTTAGACGATTTGCATTATTGACATTTCAATTTTAAAATTAAAAAAAAAAAAAAGCAGCACAGGGAAAAATAGCTCCTGCTGAGTTGGTTCATCCCTACACCCCTCATTCTTAAGTAACTCTTCTGAGTGTTAATTAGCAGCCAATATTTGACAAACTGACTAAGAAACACACTCTGCTCCTCTCTAGCCAGGTTGTTCTGGCTCAAATAAGTTTCCTTAAGAAAGCATGGAAAAGAGAAGCTAAAGAAAAAAGAACTGAAACAATGGCCCTGTAAAATACTAGCAAAAAAACTCAATAATTTATACACACTTTTTATTTTTTGAGAAGTTAAATAGAACTATGGTGGGTGTTGTGGTGTTGTTTTTTTTTTTTTGCTTTTTGAGGGACCTTTTTTCCCCCATAAACTTTCTGGCCCAAATTCCTTCTTTCCGTGTTATTTCTTTGAGTCCTGAATTGCTAGTCGTTTTAAGACAGTTACTTATCCAGAGAATGAAGGAGTATCGGCTGCGTTTCAATTAGAGAAGGAAAAAAGATAAAGACTTGGAACATAACCGAAAAATGCGAAGTGACATATTAGGATGAGAATTTTCATCTGTTGCTGTATAAATATTTTAATAAAAGTTCTAAAATAATGTGTCTGCCTCCCGCTCTATAAAAGAGAGGAGATTATGAAGTGCAAATGATGCAGCTTAGATGTATAGATCCGACTGGGATTTTTCATCATTAAAGAGTCTCATCATACCTCTCCTCCAGAAGTTGGTTTTAGAGCCGTTTCAGACCCCAAAAAGTGTAAATCTTGTAAGTATAAATAAAAGATGACCAGCAAGTGGCTTCAATCACTAATATTTTTCGCAAACTAACGTTCAGCTGATGCAACTCGATTTTGTTTTGCATCGCATTAGTGTCACAGTGGCAATGACTGGCCTTTATTCACCGACCCTTTGAGTCAGCACTTTGAGACATCTTTCAAATTAGGTCATACTGCAAATTTGCCGCTGATACAAAGGTTGATTAAGAGAGCTTCACAATTTTAAAGGGATGTCGTGTGAGGAGAATTAAGGTCTGGATGATAGTTCCAGGAAATGCGAGGCCCCGTAACTACGTGGAAATAATGTATGGGCTCTATGGGGAAAGAACGTATTTCCTCAGAGCACTTGAAGTAATACTCATTTACAATTTAACTAAGTCCTCCTCGCACCGCTATGGAAGAAATCATATGACGGGTCTCAAAAACAAGCTGTGAATTACAGTGCGGAGGCAGCAAGATGAGCCCTGCTCTCCCCTCACCAAAAGTCAGTCCCCTCCTCTCTGCTCCCTTTGATCTTCTCGGGAAAGACCTATTCCTCCCCACACTGCCGAAGCATCTCAGCTCCTGCTTTCCCCGTGTAAAAAAGACCCCATGTTGCAACAGGACCCTTCACTCATCACATAGCAACTGCGAGGCGAAGCTGAATTGCCATGTAAACCTCCCTGGAAGAATTGGCAGGGATGATCAGAAGTGACCACCAACCATGGTAGCCAGGGCCAGGCTTGCAAATGAGTCCAAGCCTGATTTAAGCATCTTAATGAAGTGGTCAATTTTTTTTTTCCTCCTTAAAGCGCAGAAGGAGCAGCTGCTCCTCTTGCTTCGGGATCTGAGCACGCAGGAGTAAGGATCTCAAAGGGAGCTGCCGGCTGCCAAGCACTTCTGGAAATCTGGTGGCTTCATTTTTGATGGCTAAGTGGGAAGCGAGATGAATAATCTCTTTGCTGTTTGTTGGGAGGTCAGACCCAAACCTAACATTTTTGTGGCACTCGGGGATTTTTTTGTTTTCCAAACTTTCTCTCTTTGCAGGGAACAACAACTTGTGAGGAGCTGAGAGTTCCTCTTAACTGGATATAAGTGGATAAAAGTCAACTGCCAGCTTCATTTTGGTTTAATTCTTAGGCCCACTTGACGAGGCAAGAAGCTGTTATTACCGTTGAGTTTGCCTAATGCATCAAGGCTCAGGACGGGGGAAATAAAAGGAAGGATTTTGTCTGTCGCTACACTGAAAGCAGCACTTAACTCTCCTGCCACTGAAACTAGAGTCCCCCAAGTTATCTTTTCTACGCTCAGGAATATTACTGTGATTTAAGGGTATAGCAGCAGTGAAATAAAACATAAACAATTTAAAACCGGAGCCCAAAGAGAGATTTCTCATGGTATAAATAGCCATGAAAGCCAGAAAAATGTTTCACATTCCCTTTTGTATTTCCCTTCGTTTCTTTGCAGCAGAGTCCCTGAACTTGCATTTCTACCATGGGCAGCTGACTTTATTTCATGTTTTTGATGTTACGATCACCCGCAGACCTTTCCATTCTCCATATGTTTCTGGATTCAGTCACTTCACCCACAGCCCTCCCTGACAGTACAACACCTCAAATCCCTCCGTGTGGCAAAGTCTATTTTATTTGCAGTCACTTTCAATTTGCCTCCCATGTTTCTCTAAAGGGCTTAGTTGAATGTGATTTCTAGGACCAAAAGCAAAGGAGGGGGAAGGTGGCAGGCCACAAATGAGAAGGTGGCCAGGACTTGCTGGAAGTAGGAGTTCTGAAGAGAACTGAAATAGGACCATGAGCTTGATTTTAATATTTCGAGCTACATTGACACTTCAGTTCCCTTAACCCTGTTCTACCAGGTAAGAGAAAAAATGGTATTAAATCCTAAAACCGTAAGTAGTAAATGAGATGTAAAGACAGGAACAACAGCAACAAAATGTGTATGTCTACTGCATCAGCCCAAACCCCTCTGCAGACCTAATTCGGTAACATCCCACCACCTCCTGTCCTGCAGAGCTCAGCAGGAGCTGCATGGAGGTAGCTGCTGCTGCTGCTTCTGGTACTGCTGCCCATCTCCAGCATCCATGAATCAGGCAAGAAAGGAAATGAACTCATGCCAGAGTGACTTAAACCAATTGTGGGAAAACAAATTGGGGGTTCCTTTAAAATAAATAAATAAATAAATAGATAAATAAATAAAAAACCCCTACTGCCTTTTGAGTCTTTGCGGGGACACCGAGAACATGCTTCCAAGCTCTTTTGTTCTGCCCTAAGGGATGGAAAGCTGCTCTTAATACAAGAAAACAAAGCCTTCCACTGCCACTACCAACAAAAAGAAAAAAAAAGGCTGAGACACTTATGAACACTTTGCTGCAGGCGCTGTGGCAGTAAGGAAAAATCATTGCAACCATCACAAGACTTGGCAACACCAGGGCCATGCCAGCAGAGCGCTCTTCCCCATTACTGTAAATCACAGGCTGAGCCCAGTTTGTTGCGAAACATCCAATTGTGGCTCCTTGAATGTGATAAATAAAACCACCGTCCCTTGGTGCACTTGACTAGCATTTGTAGAAGTGAGGGGAAAATTCACACTTCTGCCCAGGGTCGGGACAGAGGCCAGCTGATGCTTCAGTTGTAGCTCAGTGGGGACAATTCACAAAGAGGAGCTGCAAATAAACAGGGGACTTTCTATGCCTCCATCCCCATTTGCAAAATTGCTATGGCTGAGAAAATAATTTTAATCATTTTAAGCATTGCAGTATCAAGTATTTTGAGAGACTGGGCTAGAGCTCATTTTGGATTGGGTTTTGGGTTTTTTTCGATAGCAATGTCCACAATTGTACCAAAGCCAAACACACACACAGTAAAAGCAAAGCTGAAGTGATCCCTGGGCTGGGATGATGCTGAGGCAAGTCATGGGGGCTAATATCCATCTTAAGCCAAGGAACCAAGAGCCCATATTACAGCTACCAGCCCTTGAACGCATGCCCTCAGCACTGCAGGGTCCTGCTTCAGCCCAGCGAGGACGGTATTGCTCAAGCCTTTCCTCTGGGAATACTTCAACAGGCACATTTAAAACCCAGCTTCTGCAAGCTATCAGCCACTGGCCCTCATGCCAGGAAAACTCAACACTGATGCTAATGGAAACAGGACCCAACCAGGGAGCAGAGCTGCGTGGGTTTAGGTGAAACTGTGCACATATTTCATAGGATTGCTCCTGCCCCACGGTTGCTTTGCCTCTATTTTCTGCCACGCAGAGACCCACTGCATGGGTATTGTGATGAAGCCAGAGACAAAACAACTCTGTAAATAAGACCAGCTCTGAAACCTGTCAAGTGATCCTTGGATACGGCAGGCAGTATACCACAGGGCTCAGTTCCTACAGGGCTTGGCCAAAAAATATTCCAAAGTAATCCATTTGAAGCTCTCTTATTGCTTAGAGCTGTTCTCCTTTTTTGTTCATACAAGATCAGCTGAATATTCATAGAAAAGGTTGGAGGTCAGACCGTTTCATTGGCCGCTCCGGCCCCCTTGGCCAGCTCTCGCACAGCCAGGTCGCCAGCTGGCAGGTAGCACCTCTCCCCGCCGTGCTGGGAGTGCGGCATCCTCCGAGCGCCAGCTGGCTTTCAGGGACACCGGTGGTGAGAGACCCGCAGCGAACCAAGTCGGTCTGACCCCCAGAGTCACTGAGCTGAAATTAAAATGGGCCCTCACGTGGTGATATTTAGGTAGAGCTTTACTTTGCAGGTGATAAAATCCATATTTTAAATCTTTTTCTTCTTCTCCATCTCTTTTCTCCTCATTCTCAGCTTCAAAGTCCTTTTTGATATGATTGCTCGCACCAAGCCACATGGGCCAGAACCCCATATACAAACCTATATGATAAGCACTACAACTTCACCCATAGGTCTTGCCTGGAAATAAGCTTAAACTTCACATAAGAGAAGGAAGAGACAAGTGATTAGAGGCAGCCAGTTTGCTCTGCCATCTCCATTGAGCAGATGAGAAAAAGCACCTAATTAGCTAAATTTATTAATATGCTCCTTTTTTTTTTTTCAGAGAGGATACAGCTACATTATAGAGGTGAAACATGACTTTTGATGATCAAGCAAGCAGTGATTAAATAAGGTTAATCCTCATTTTATATGCTAATAGGATATTTATAATCTCAACTGCATATCCAATTTAGCTATTTTATTTTCTGTTGTTAAGAAAGTATTTCTTATTAGCGAAAGAGAATACCCCTACGTTCACTGCAGATGCTATTTTAATTGGGCTCAAGTGCATTGTGTGTAATTAGTCCACTTCTCTAATATTTCATCTATAATTACACCATGAACAATGTGCTTAAATTTCAGAAGGGCTGCCAGTTTAATTTTTTTTTTAAATAAAACTGCTAATTAATTGGTGACCCTTCCCACGGACAAACAATTCATATTGTAGCCCAGTGCCAGGGCTCTCAAAGGACCATCTTTTCAGAAGTTTGAACACCTTGTTTTGACACGCCGCCTCTGATCCGATAAACATGAAAGTACCCACACCACCCACCTGGCTTCACCAGGACCACCATTACAAACCTCCTCCCGAGGTACCACCAGGCAGGTGTGACTTCAGTAGCAATTTTAGACAACGTCAGCTACTGAGAATGACCAAAGAGAATGAAACAACAATGTTGTTTCAATCTCATCCACCTAATAAATTGTCTCCATGGTTCTAGAGAGGACAGCGATGTGGTGGACAGGGAAGGGCTCCCATTCTCCATCACAGTGGTGCAGCTCCATAAGAGAAACAAGAACGAAACAGCACCGAACATGGTGCAGGTGAATGTGTTGCGATAATATCAGCACGACTGAAAGGTCAGCTCCAAAATACATCCTCCTGAAAATGTCAGGACAAGGTGCTGCTCGGAGGCTGGCGATCAAGCTGAGATCTCTCCGAGGGAGGTAGCATAATGTGCAAGACAGCGCATGGGGTAAATGTTGCTTTGTAAAATACCTGCATTAATTTCACTAGCTGCACACTCTGCTACCAAGCTTACTGTCTTTTGTGGAAGATCAAATGGAAAACTGAGGATACAGCACTAAGACACAGTGAGGGCCCTGAAAGTAGAAGAACCTTCCCCCTTTCCACATTTTCACCTCCCCTAAATGGCAGCAAACCACCGTGCAACAAACACTCATGTATGTATTTTGATATATATATGCATAAAGTCATACCTGGTCACGTTAAACATGAAGGATCTTCATCTCATGCTTCTCAGACAACCATTTTGTAAACACCGCTTCGTGGCTCTGCTCAGGCTTTCCTTCTGGAAGGGCAGATCCACCTCAGGTAGCCCCAATCCAGCCCAGTATTAGTATGAAAACTGCAGTGACCTTGAGGTTGGCTGTACCATTGCTGCCCCAGAAAGCTGCCACCACTGCCCACATCTGTCCCTGGTTAGCCCATCATGGGGCTTTCAGTCAAAGGGGCCTTGTTACTGCTAGTGTCTAATGATTTATGATGACCACATAGAAACACGGGACAGGCAATATTAGCCTTCCTACCTTTGCCTCTCTAAAAATACCCTCAATTTAGGGAGAAAAAAAATATTGAATCACACAGAAGACCCTTGGCCCAAGAGGACAGAAACTTCCCTCACCTTTTCATGGTTCCCATCCCAGAAGTTAAACTTTTCACGGGCAGCAGAGTAGGCAACCAAGCTGGCAGGATGGGCAGGGAAAGGGCAGTGCCTTTACCACTGTGAAAGCCTTTTGACATGTGAATGAATGAAGGTGGTGGGCAAACACATTCCCAGCAGAAGACAGAGGTGAGGAAGAGACAAAGCCACGCACCCTGGAGCTGGAGATTGTGGTAAGTATCGGGTACCCTTTGAGGTGTCCCAGGACCACGTTGCAGGCATGTTACCATGCTCTCCTTCCCAAAGAAACCCCATGAAGAGCTTGAAGAGCTGAAACTTTGGTTTCAGGCTTTTCTTCTCCCTGGGGGCTGTGAAATCCTAGCTATTATTTGGGGAAGGGTGACTTCTTTTTTTTTCCCACCCAAAAAAAAAAAAAAGCCTGACCTCTTCCCATCTGCTGAGGAAAGCCAAATTGCTACCAATCTGGCTCTGATGTGAACTAGCTCCTTCTGCCCAGAAGTTTATTTTTCAAAACAAGCGTGCCTGCAAAACACTGTTTATTTAAAACACAGTACAAATGCCAGTAACCCAACATGCACAGGGAACAGCACCCGGAGGTCTCCTGCTTAGGGCTTGAGAGCTATTAAGTAAATCAGGGGAAAATTCCTCAGGAAATGATGGGGTTAGGCCTGATGGGCATCCTCGTGTGATTAAATGCAACTTAATGAGGTCATGGGTGACAGATTTGGGTGCAGAACTGTTTAAACAGTGTGCAAAAAAAAAATATATAGATGTTCATAGCACACAGGGAATGGGAATCAAGGCTGGTTGTGTTATCCCATGCTGCAAAAACACCTCAAAAAGGGTGGCCTTTGTCCTGACGAGTGCCCCCTCAAACAGCAAGGCAAGAGGGAATGGGGAACTGAAACACAACAGATGGGCATGGGGGAGGAACAAGCTCACGTTGGCCAAGACAGAAAAAGTGGTAGCTAAAAAGTAAACAATTTCAGCTTTCTTGGATTTATTTGTTTTTAATTCAGAAAACAACAGAAAAACTCTGATGATGTGGTTTCAGAGACCAGAAGGGACTGAAAAAAAGCATTAAATTCCAGCACATGTGAGCTTTTCACATTCTTCCTTAACAACTTATGCCATTGAGCAAAGATTACAGGGGCTCTCACCTAGGAATGGTCTGGATAGCGTCATGAGTCAAGGATGGCCCAGCACCACTTTGATTTCTTAGAGGTCAGAGAGGAAGATTTAGGTCACAATGCTTTATTTTCCACCCCACCCCCCAACATCTCTAATAGAAAATGGTTGGCTTGATCGAAGGAGCTAAATTCTGCCGTCATTCTGCAGGACTGCAGGATAATTACATTGACTTCATCCAAGCACTTTGGTTTTGCTGATACATCTGTCAAGGACAGGAGGGGATTCTTGGTGTCTCGTGGCCCCTGGAGCACTTGCCCAAGTAACCCCTTCAACATTCACACAAGAGGGTCTTCTTACACCTCCCATGACTGAATTGCCAGGGAAAGAGGGTCCTGGCTGGCATCCCACCAACAATGGGGCACCTTTGTGGAGTGATGAAAGGGAGTTTTTTCCTTTGTCAGCCTTAGTTCATGGTCAAAAAGGATTTCCATTGTGCTCAGTTGGCCAAGAGTGACCCACTGTTCCTTCCCAAATAGTAAATGGATGCCTACAGGTTTTCATGTGTGGTCAACAATGGTCCAATACATCCTCCCATCTGGCAGCAGCACCCCTTCTCTATTTATTGTGCTACATTATTAGTCATACAATTCACCTGGTAGAGTGACTTGCATTCACTTGTGAAGAATGAAGATTTTACCAGTTGACTATTTTAAAAAAAAATAAAAAAAAAAAAACACAAAACCAAAAAACTAGAACCCATATTAGTAGGAAAGGGAAAGGCCAAAGGGAAATTATTGCTATTTTAGACAGCAGCATAAATTTTCTTCCTATTTTTAACCTAGCTTTTAATTTAATAAGTTTTATGACCCTTATATTAAGTACATATGTTTTACAAGACATTGTGTCCCTTGAGTCACCCTGAATTTGCTCTACTATAGCAGAGTTAAATGAATGAATACTGTGTTCCTGATTTCAGCTCACCCCTTATTTGATCCTTATATAGTCAATAAACCTTCATAGAAGCATGGAGCAACTGAATTAAGCAGTGTGCCAAAGCTGTGTTTGGGAACTCTCTGTTAGTCTTTAAAAGGGAATTAGTAAATTGCTATTCTCTTAGTTGGAATCTACTACATCCACTGCCAGGTTTCCCATGCTGTTTACAAGGAATAAATGGTGATAGCAGTAAGATTCTTGAAGTTATATATTACCAATTTAATTTTCCATATGATAATATAAAAGAAAGGGGGGGGGGGTGTCAAGTTTTTCTTTGAGCCTCCCAGCCCCCAAAACTTAACTGATTTTTTTCTATTGCTCTCTGGAAACTTCAAAGAGAAAAAAAAAACTTTTAACCGGCCCTGCACATGTTATGGTCTATTCCCAAACAAATGCAGTTTTGGAAGTAAGATGGGAGACCTTTTCAGAATATAAACATTTAAACAAAGGTTTTCCCAATATAAGTAAACCTTTCACTGAAATTGGGGCATATGGGTTAGTAGGTGGCCACAGAATCATGCCAAAAAATTTAATGCCTGCTACAAATGGAATATAAATTGGAAAATTAATCGTATTACCTGGAGTAGATCCCTTTACAAAACTAAGACCCCCCCCGATACTCAGCGCCTGCAGAGAAAATAAGCATGCACCAAGATGACTCTTGTTTGGGTGCATTTACACTGTTATTTAAGCAATACACCAGGGCAGCCTTTCACAACATGTTTGCAATTGTGGCAAAACACCAAGATTAGAAACAGATAGTTGATATTTGCTCCGCAGTGAGAAGCACGAGTTATTGATTGGCTTTGTATCATCCTAGAGCTCCTTTTTAATATAGTAAGATCAGTTTAGAAGGGTGTTTTATAAATCGGGTGGTTCTAATTTGATTTGAGTACTGGCTCTTAGTGACTTGCCAAAGTTCAGTAAATATGCAGAGTATAGTATATGCATTTTATCTTTGTGTATTAGCTATGACATAAACACAGAGGGGAAAAGTCAAATTTTATACATCAGAAAATGGGTTTGTTGCCAGACATTATAACATTGCGTATTTAATTTAACTGATGTATGTTAAAATGGGAAACCAAATTCAATGAGCTGTTTGTTTCTTTCTACAAATACACTTACATCAACGACCTCTGAGGACACGACCTTAAAATGTAACTAGATGTTTAAAAGAACCTCAAAGATCTATATAAGACATTAATGTTTGTGTCAGAGGGCACTATACAAACATGTATATACTCAGCTGTCTGTATGTCGACTGCTATATTTTTTATTGTTACAGGAAACCAGCCAAAGTCCCAAGCAGGAAAATTATCAGCTCCTTATTTTTTTTTTGGCATGGTCCTGTTTAAGACTAAAGGCATGACCTTAAGTTAGAACATATTTTAGCCCTATTCCATAACCATTTTGGCACCTCGTGTGTGCTTTTAAATGCGAACACTTGTTGGGGAGCCCCAGCAGAGACCCACAGTGTTTAGGCATGGTGCATAGGGGTGCACAGCCCTGTGTTTGAGGATTGGTGCATGTCTCCCAAAAAAGAAGGAACAACCACTTTAGCCGGGCACAGGGAACTCCTGGTCACCTCTCCAGGGACAAACTGATGTCAAGTTCTGCTGTCTGTCAGGATTAAGTGCCTGTTTGCTTTTTCACTAACATGTGGTTTGAGAACAAAGCAGCTCAAATCGCCTCCATTCTTAACAAAGCATCTCAAATTGCTGAGTAAAATTTCTTAATCCCCCCGTCTTAATCTGAAAACACCAACGCCACATGGTAACACTGAGGTCTCTTTTTGTCCGCCATAGAGCACCATTGACATCGATGTTTGATTTGGAGCCAACTTTTTCTGCAGCACCCTGTTATCAGAGGGGAAACCCCAGGTGCTTTGTTCTCAGAGCAGGTCTGTCCAAGTAATTTTTCTTCCTTAAGTTTTCATTCCAAATGAGAAGCTAAGAACAAGAAGAGAACAAACTGGCATAATTTTTCACCTCCATAAACATGGGTAGGAAAACATAAGGTGAGCTTTTCAATCGTGAGAACCACAAGGAGGGATGAAGCAGCTGCTTGCCCAAGTTATTGACTGCATGCTCCAGAGATCAGGCTAGAAGAAACAGCAGCCTTCAAGTTAACTGCAACATGCACTCCCACCAGTATGAGCAAGCAAACTGGGTCTAGAAAGCAAAACACCTGATCTGAAGAGGATTGTGCTGTAGTAACCTTGTGCAATAAAGAAGTCTAAACACCAGGTGGCTTGACCACATTACATATCCGTGGACATAATTCTTACATAAAACTCAACTCTCATCATGGCCAGAATTTTCCCGCTGTCATTTAATCAACAACAACAAATCAAGTCCCAATTTCTGCTGGAAAAGTTATAGAAATTACTACTTACTCTTCAACCATTCCTGCTACTATTACTACTACTGCTCTCCTACCACTTTCTTTTCCTACTGTATTGCCAGTGTCAGTTTTAATTGTCCTGTCCCACCTTCAGTCAGTGGTAAAAACACGGCCCCAAGGGGGCAAGATCAAAGGTTCTGCCTGGCCAGCAGTAATCAGAAATGGTTGGCCAGCAAAGAGCAGAAGTGTAGGACAGCAGCAATACTTTCCTCATGCGCTCTCCCAGTCCACCCTCTCTGTGGAAGATGAGATATGGGCAAAGATCTCCTTAAGGCATTGGCCGATCAAAGATGCAGAAGTTCACCACATAAAACTCAGGAAGACAGGGAAAATGAGGTACCTTTCACTTTAGTAGACTTTATTCCTTTTCTTCTTGCTGATTTCAATCAATTCCTTTGAGGTTTAGCTGTAGAGGTCCATGAATTGCATTGTATGCTCTATTACCTAAGCCCTACCTTGATCTATATAGGCTAAAAATTAGTTTGTGGTCTGTATTCTCATCCATTTCTGACCTCACAAATGTGTGTGTCTTTGTTCAAGCTTTGCTTCCTGGAAGAGCTCCAGAGCATCCAGAGTAGCCCCTCTAATCAGGGCCAGGTCAGCAGCAGAGTCAGGACTTTTACCCTAAAAACCATAAGGGCTCCATGAGGAGCAGCAACTGACTCCCTGTGAGGAAACTTCTAACACATTTTCTTCTTCCCAGCATCAAGTAAGACACCAAGAGCAGCTTCAGAAGGTCTGGCCATGAAAAATAACTCAAGGTTTATAACCAGCAGTAGTCAGCTGGAAAGCATAACTCATTGCTAAGCTGTTTATGCACAGCTGGAGCAGACTGGTGTGGAATAGACTGTGCAGGGCAGGTGGGCACAAGGGTACACAATATTCATTTCTATATACCCTCTGGGTGACTGCTTGAGGTAGAGCAGAAGTGGTCATCAGGGTCATACCCTTCAAGATGCCAAGGCCAGAGGCTGCAAGTATATCAAGAAAACCACTCTCCGGGCTACAGTATTTGGGAAAAGAACACGTAGACCTCCACAGCCCCATGCTGCAAATCTTGATCATGTAAGAGGTTTTCCAGGCATAAGAGATGGCTCTTGAGACTGGAGATGTAAGCTGTGGAATATTTTCCTCACCTATCACATCTCCACAAAACATTGCTTAAACCGTTTCAAGAGACTTCCAGCTTTCCTACTTGCAGGAGACAGCAAGTTAGAAAAATACTTAAAGCCTCTGAGGAAAGAAAGTGTGGATACCTATGTCCACCCAGGATGATAGAAAAGGTCCCTGCAGTTCTCTCTTGGTAAGGATAAAGCTTAAGAAACTAATTTATTGATTTAAATGACAACAGTGACTTTGCACACAGGCAGAAAGAGTCCAGGACGGCCTTTTCCACAGAAAAATCACAAACAGGAAGTTAGAGTAACATCATCTCTGAGGCTGCCCTGAATAGGTGGCTGCAAATAAAGCTGTAAGGTTGAAAACCAGGGAGCAAGTGCATCCGCACAGAGCTCAGGGACTGGAACAGATGGGAGCCAACAGAGCTCAGAGAGGACCACAGACCCTTTAGTACAGAGGGGGATGACTGTTCTCACAGAGTGAGCACAGGTCAAAGTCTTGAAAAAAAAAAAACAGATTAGGGAACAGAATCCTCCAGAAATATTTCCACATTGCTCCTGCAAGCAGTGAGACTGCACACTTGAACTATGAAGTCCTGATAATGGCAGGACTTTAATCAACCCATTCCTGCAGAAATGCTAAGACACTCAAAAGACAACTTGTTAGCCAAAATTCCTCCACATCAAGGTGGAAAATGAGCCTTGAAAGACATACCCACAAAGCAGATGTCTCTCAGCCGATGACGAGCAGGCAGCCATCACTGCTGTATGCTGCTCTTCATCCAAGTGGTAATAGCTACTGGCCTGAAGAACTAGTTAGCTCTCATTTATATCAGTGGAAAGCAGTGTCTCCACCGAAGTCAATATAGTTGCACTGGGGTAAGTGTGATCAAATTAGGCTCCATGTCCACAGACCTGAGTGTATTACTTGCCTTAGGGCAGGGGAATGAGAACAAAGGGCTCATATATTGGTATCTGTGTTTGGTCTGTAAAGTATTGCTCTCTCTTGCCCACCACATCTTTCAGCAACGGGCTATGTGGAGTCATACAATTAAAAAGTCGTTTATGTTCAAGATTCCCACATCTCTGACGTATGCCTTGTCACAGCAGAAGAGTTTAGCTCTACACCAGAGAGATTCAAGCATCATGAAAAGATGGCTACCAGCCAAAATCAGTCTGAGGTGAAAAAAGAGGGTGAAAAGAGAGACATACACAGAGTAACCTGGAGATGTTACAAGAGCTCCATCAGAGCTGGCTCTGGGTACAAGCGAAGCAGGTAGCTGCGCAAAACAGGAGGGAGACAAAGGCAGAGGAGCATTTACCCAGGTGTCCTTCCCCCTGCATGGCAGCAAAGCCTGGCTGATGGCTCTGTTGGTGGCAACTGGAGTCAGGGACATGAAGTGCCAACCTTCAAAGCCACCTCCAGGACTTGAATCAGGAGCCACAAACATTAAAGGTTTTTTGTTTGCAGTGCTCCAACCTGGAGTGTAAAACCTCCTGGGTAATGCTGGTGCTGGAGGCAGAGTCCCAGGAAGAGGCTGGTGAGCCTGGAAGGGGACAACTACCACCCACAGGGACCTCAGTACCTGGCCCTGGGAAAAGCCCACCTTCTGCTACAGCTGGATGGTTTCCCATTCCTATTTTTCTCCCATTCTGACTTTTATATGATTATCGTCACACCATCCCCACCAGTTTTGGGGCAAAGCATGTAGGTGAACTTGTAACCAGGAACACACACGTACAAACATGCACCCCTTTTGTCAGCTGTAGCAGTTTACAGCCCATGGGTGAGTAATAAGCCAGGACTCTGTATCTGCCTCATGGTATGATATAACTTTCAATCATGTTAATTAAATTAATATGGCCCATGCTAATGAAAACCACAAAATACTATTTTGGTGTCCATGAGCACATACATTTTGATAATATCAACTTGTCATTCTGATGTTCCTTTCTACACCAAATACGAGCAATATAAACATGTCTAACACCACTTTCATCATAACAAAGGAAATTCTGCATCAGCACCAAACTGAATGCAGACAGACTTGTATAAGCAGCAAGCTCCAGAAATATTCAGCCATACTAGGGCTCACCGAGCCTTCTACAAATGCTCCTCCTATCTAATCTTTTTAATCTACTTTTAAGGTATATTTTTGGCTCATATTTTGTTTTAGGTTGGGGGGGTTATTATTATTATTCTTTCCCTGCGTGATTAGCCATCCAGGAAATGTTTAAATTACAAAATCATGAGGTTTAAAAGATTTATAGATCAAATTATATTACCCTAATGCAATAGGCCAGCCATACGGAAATTAGAAGTCTTTATATTATATTTTGGTTATTAAATTGCTCCCTTTATACTGTTTAGTTTGTTTGTAACAGCAAGGTTTTGCTGTCTGATGTCAGAACCCACAGAGTAACCAAGCAAAAACAAATGACTTAGTCCTTGATTCAAAGAAATAATAGGTTACTAGCATAATTAATTTTATGTTTAATTACTGCAGAATGAAACAATTCAACAATATCCAATCAATCCTCAGAATGACAGAACAGAAGGTCAGCAGTTGCTAAGTCAATTGTTTTGAAAGAGAAATTTATGTCAGGTTCTCTTTTATGTGCTGGAGAAAGAAATTGGATAAAAGTGGTCAAGCAAACGTTAATTAATTGTATAAATGTAATCCTGCCGTCATGCAAAAATCAGAGACTCCAGGCACGGCATTCAAAACACTGGGTATGCATCAGTCAAGAACATCTAGAAATGGCATCCTCGACTTAAAACAATAATAATGAAAGAAAGGAGAGCAGAGAGGAATGTTTTAAAACCAGATTAGTTTTCAAACAGGCATTCAGAAGCACATTTGTATGAGCTGACAGGCTCAGTCCACTGCCTATAGAGACAGGTCCACATCACCACAAAGTCTGACCCTGCTTGGCTCCTTGGTGGCAATTCTCAGAGGTGTCTGCTTCTGCCCTCCCTGTCTTTCCTCAGATTAGAGAGACAAGCCATCTAAAAGGGAATTTCATGTAAACCAAAGGCCTCATACAAGTTAATCAGGTTCAGAATTGCCAACTCCTATGATTATTTTTCTCTGAGTCTCCAGGTATTCAGCAAGGTTTATTTTCCAGCAGCACTAACTTTTAGAGTTATGTGATTACACATGCCCATTTCACCTTGAAATATCAATTCCTGCTCTCCCACTCCCAGGAAAGTTTTGCATTTCAGAGGCCTTACCTGCAGGTTCCATAGTTTTTCCAAGTATTGTTGATTAGATGTATTCAAGACCAGGATTCCCTGGTGGGCTTAGCCATCCTCTGACCCAAAGTGTCATTTTCTCTGGACCACTCTCCTTCAAGTCTTGCTGATGGCACCAGAGGCCACTCACTATCATCCCCTGCTTCTTCCTTTAAAACCAACTTGTAAAACAGTCTATTATCTTATTTTATGCTGGGGACTGCAGGGGGAAGACCTGGTGGCCCAGTCATTAGTGCCATGACTGGACCTGGTTATGAGGTCTATGAAAGTTTGCTGTGTTGGCTCTGGTATCTTGTCAAGGCAGGTCTGTCTGGTGTTCCTTAACCTAGCTCTTGTTGCACTAATGGTATGACCCCAGCTTATTGATAGTTAGGGCAACAGAAGCATTAGAAATCATTGACCTATTTGTCACCATGCCATATTTACCTCCACCCTCCCAAGCTCTTTTAATACGTTTTTGTGCAAAATTCAGCTGACCATGGGAGCACCAGGCTTATCTGCCTGTAGAAGACCTCCTTCAGGCCACAGGCCAAGGACAAGTTACCACTGGCAGGCAGGGAAGGACAGTGCTTTATTGTTGAGTGTGGAAGTTAAGATTCAATCTTACACGTAAACCAAACCAAGCTGCATTATGAACCAATTCTGTTGCCTATACCAGGAGGCAACCCCAGGGCACCCTGGATAGCCTAGCCTTGAGCTCTCCAACTTGCAAAAAAACATTTGAATGTGCAACCAGTGCATTGTGAAGATCATCCTTTCAGCAGCTCTGCAATGCTTTGAGAGGTTCTTTCTCAGACGCGTAGCTGGTACGGAAAAGGGGACACACCAATGTCCATCTTGTTCTACATCTCAGCCCAGTTCAGCAATTGAAAACTGAACAGATAGGGAAGGAGGAGTGAACGATGAACTCTGCAGAACTGCACTGGCATTCCTAAGCCTCATCCAGGGTTTGGCTCTTATTTTTCCATGGGAGATGCCAAAACATTTCCAGATTAAGAAAATATACAGCCATATACTTGTTTTAAATGTATATATTATAGAAGGTCCCAAAAGATGGCAACAAGTGGGAAGAGTATGCCATCCAAGAGCCCTGGCATGGACCCTTGTGATGTTACTATGGTTATGCATTGTAAACAGCACTACAGAAAAAGTTATGGAGCTTAAGTGGGGGCTGATTTTTAAATCTTAGCAGGGCTGCCAGTTTAAACTTCTGAGATGCCAATGCTCCAATGGTGTAATGACAATACAAAGACCTACACGCTTTCCTTCTAACTGTAACTTTGTAACAGAGGCTGAACACAAATGCTTTCTGTCACAAGGATGCTTAACACAAAAGGCAAAGGCATTGAAAACAATAATTTTAAAATGCGCTCCTAGCGAAGTTATTTTATGGTTTTGCTACACTCGAGCCTGGACCGATGACGCCAGCATTACTGATCTTTGAAATGAGGCGGTTTACATTGGGAGTGTTGACATAACCTTAGCTACAGCAGGGGAAAAAAAAAAAAAAAAAAAAAAAGATACGAGAAGATAGAAATGTATATTTTTGGAAATAGATTTCATTCTGACAACCCTATAACAAACAAGTGAAATTTTAATACTGTGCTTTGATGAAAAATGAGCTGCTGAATAAATACCAGACTAATTCATAAAGAGCAAACTCAGCCTGTTTAATATTTCTTGAACTGTCCCAAAAATTCCATTGATCACTAGTGATGCTGTAAATAGAAAATTCCTGCCATTTTCAAAGGAGCCAGGAGAATCTCACTGGGGTTTGCCTATTAAAATCTCAGACACTTTTGAAGCTCCCAGGCTAAAACATAATAAATCAAATATGAAATTGTATCGTGTCACGCTAAGCTGGAACCTATGATTATGTGGTCTATTCATGGGTTTGTTTTATTTTTTGTGAAGTATTTTACTTCTACTTAATTACCATGTCCTCCACCAAACAGTCAGACATCCCTCCCTTGATCAATCAGCTATTTGGTTAGAAGCATACAAATACTTCAAATACTAGTGATTAGACAATTCTCCAGTTTAGTATCAACGTATGATACTGCATTTTGCTTCTTGGAAAGGAAAACTAAATCCGTGTCATGCCCAATGTTAAAATAAAATGTCATACTCTTGGGGCTGGGTCCCCCCCTCCCTGCCCCCTGCTATTCTTCGCGATTTCTTAGGCAGAGTTATGAAAACAGCAAGATATCAGATATACTGCATTAAGTACATCCTAAGGTGAAAGATCAAATGGATATTCCACAAGCATTTGTATAACCCTGGAAGTTGAGGATCCTTCACTGTGTTTTTTTAAATTCTTGGGTCAAAGAATTCCTTTTTCCTTGAATATTTTCAAGCTGATTGGTTTTGCCTATTTTCCCTCGTGTCAATCCTATTCCCTTCCTAGCCAAGAAGCACTGACACTGCTCAGCACCTCAAAAAAAAATATTTAAAAAAAAAGAAATCAAGAGTTACTTGGGCTAAGCAAAACTAGCATTGTGCTTCCCATTTTAAATAAATTCACCTTTGTTTCTTCCACCCAGCAACCCTGCCCCTAAACCTGAGCCCACCATCCCAGGGCACCAGGCGAGCTCAGACCTTCAGTTCAGCACTTGGGCTACCGGCAGCAGCTCCTCACTGGTGAAAAGCCAGCTTTATTTCTCTGCTCTCCCTCTGCTTAAAACAAGCTGCTCCCTGCCACAGTGCCCACAACCCCATCTTTCTCTGGCACAAAATAATCTACGCTGTGGACTATTTAATTTGTAAGCCAGGCAGGCTACCACATGTATCTTGCCTAGGGCTAAATTATAAATAAAATCAAGGTAGCTTTAGCAAGGGAGGCAGTTTACTTAGATTAGCATCTCGAGTTCAAGCTGATGTGGGAGTTTGGGATAATTTCATGTTAGGCAGAGCTAAAACCCAGTCTCTCCAGTCGCAGTGCTATTTTAACCCAAGCTAACATCTTTCCCACACTCCTCCCTTGTAGCACAGACATGCTTTCAACTGACAAGCTCTCCCTCACTACAACTTTTTATTCCTGTCCTTTCATTCATCCTCCTCTTCCCAGAAAACACTCTGGGACATAACATCTGCCCTTTCCCCCTTTTTATTTTATTATTTTTTTAAAAAAGGGAAAATGTATCATTTTTGACTGGCCCAGAAGCTGACGCCCCTCTCTTGCCTCTGTTCTTTCCCCCAAATCCCACACTCAAATACTAAAAGCATCCTTCTACAGCTTTGTAAAACAAAGAAGGAAAGCAGCAGATGATGTAGATGTCTGACCCAGCCTTGCACACACACACAAAAAAACCCCAAACCCTTGCCATGCTACTTTAAGTCAACTTTTTGCACTGAGAAACAACACAGCTGTGACTTAACCCGAGCTGCAGCAGACTTTCTCATTTTTAAATGTTGCCTCCTGGAATCACTCAAAACTTTTGCTTCCTTCTCCATATGTAAACAAGGACAAATCTCGTAACACAAATGTTAAAAAGATTTGCATATTTACAGTTCAGAGCTGCTCTGCTAATTCCTTTGAAATGCAGGCACATCAAGCCCCCCGAACCGCTCCCAAAGCCAGCCGGGCTGTGCTTCCCACCGCTTACCCGAGAGTCTTATTCTGAACCCCTGTAAGAGCTGATGTTAAGCATAATTTACACTACCTCATAGCTGGATCCATTTGTTCAGGATCATGTCTATTAAGTTCTTTCACTCTCGTACTACACAATCCAAAGGTTTGCACAGGGCAGGGAGCAAATCTTTTTGTTAACAACCCTTTTTCCACACACTCACATAGCCAAAAACTAAATAAATATGTGTGTGTACACACGCACATGCATGTTATAATGTTCTTGTCTGTATAACACAGCTCATGTGTAAGTTTTTCCCCTCCTTTTCCTTTCAAAGGATGAGAACAGTTTATTTTAATGTGGGTCTCAGTCTTCAGCACCATACTTCAGAGAGAGTGATAGGTCAGCATGCCTCAGTTTAACTTTATGAACTGACAACCCACTTCCAGTGACAAAAGAAAACGTAACCTAGGCTGGTTTTCAACCACTGTTTGTCAGATCCCATGTTCAATATGTCATATGGAGTACACTTCATTAAGGACTGAATTACTTTACTTGTAACATGAGCTAAATTAAAGTCAATGTCAGGCAGCATAAATCACCAATTTAAAAGTATCACTAAGTGTATTGAAACAGTCATCATCACCGTGTGCCCTAAAATAACCCAAAAATCTGGGCTTCATTTTTATACGTTGTAAGGATGACAGATAGGAGACTTTTTTGTTCTTTGCTAGGGCTCACAATTTTACTGTCAGAAACTATTGAACTTTTAAGGAATAGCAATGGCCCACTAACACCTCTCATCAGACGATGTATTTCACGGTGCCATGAATTCAGAGCTCACAAGGAACAGAATCAGAGCATTCGTCAGGCTGTCATAGGAGTCCTTCATGGTACTGACAGGGTTGAAATTTGGTATCCAGCCTATTTAAGGAAGGGTATGGGAAGGGACAATCCTGGGAACACTTGCAGAGTCACCAGGGCAGTCCCCCTTGAGTCAGCCGTGGGACGACACGACTCAAGTCAATGGGGTATCACAGCATTTAGGCAGACAGTTTTCCCACCAAGATACTTTTCTATTACCAGAAGTGGAAAAAGCTATATGAAAAGGAAATAGATGGCAGGAAAAAAATGCACCAGTGCCTCATCTGTAAAAACCCAGGACATAACTCTCTCCTCTCGCAGCAGTTCTGTTCCAGTGCAGCCCCGTTGGTTAAGGTATCACTTTTTCTCTACACTGAGCTGAGAACAGATTTAAGTCTCCTAGACCCACTCTGAAATTTTAGTGAAGACACTGGCTGGCCAGAGCCATGGAAGATGTTTCCAAATGACAATGGGTGGCAGAAATAACTAACATGAAGGGCCAGTTCTTCCCATCCATTGCCCAAGTCAGGAAAACACCTCTGAAGTCCAAGAAAATAACATCAGTGTAAGACTGGTGAACACAAGTAAAGAATTAGACTCCAAATTACTTCTTCATATTTATTCCAGCTGTTCGAACAGTGGATTAACTTCTGTTAAATAAGTATACTAAATTTACTTATTAAAAAGTAAGACTTGTCTGTTCTTTTCAATAGATCTTTTAGTAGATCTTTTTAGATGTTTTTTAACTTGAGAGGAAGATGAGAAGTGAAATAGTGAATAGGCATTTTTTTGCTGGTCTGCTTGCCATCTGGATCTCTCTAGGCCCTGGCATCTGCAGGATAGAAAGGAAAAAAAAAAAAAAATCAAAGTATTCCTGGAAGGAAGAAGAGGCAGCTACCTAGTAGACAAATGGGAGAGAGAAACCCAGAATTGAAGAGAAAGGAGAAGAGGAAATGTGAAACTCATTTATTCAGCCTCCTAGTGCAGATTTCTTAGCATGCCCCTTAGCTTTCTGATCTCTTTGTTTTCTTGAGTATGATGATTTTCATGCCTTCTATTCTTTTTTCCTCACATTTTAGTTTGATGTTCATTCTCCACAAGCTTCCTGCATATGTCAGCATGAAACAATAGGCTCTCATTACACTTGGCTTCTTTCATCTCCTTCAGACACTGACCTACATTTGTTCTGTTTTTGTCAGCATGGAAACATTTTCCTGGATCAGTTTGTTAAAAAATAAAATAAATCACATGTTCCATATTACCAACCATGTTCTGTTGTCTAGAGTATTTACTCTGGATGGTCTTGCAAAGTGATTTCAATTAAATTGAGAAGTCCTGTGGTACTAAGATACCTGGTAGGAGTTGAAGCTTTACACTCATTGGAAGTGAGGTGTTAGCAGAGCAGGGGAAACCATACCTCAGTGACCATCAACTCATGTGCTGTCATTGCAGGATTAGTCAAAAACACATGCATCACTAGTGTGGCAGGAGTGAGACCTCACCATGCACATGCCATGGCCACACCCATGGCAAGTTACTAGGAAAACCTCTTCCACTCCACTGTTACTTGCTCTCGTTTCACACTGATGGGTTGCTCAGCACCATTCTGGTCATTCTTATTTTTCCATCAGACAACTTGGTCAATTTTTCCAAAGAACATGGCAATGGGTTGGCTCCAGTCTGCCCAGTCCAGCGTAGAAGGAAGGCAAGACGTGCGGAGTCAGTGTTAAGAGGGCAGGAGACATCCTTTGCCTGGTGACTTGGCGAAGTCCAAGCAACATTGGTGCATATTCTAGATCCAGGCCAGGACCTCCATATGTGCAGTCCTGTTAGGGACCTGCCACCACTTCCACAGCACATTGCAGAACCTACTGTGCGAGTAGGAAGTCTTTATGTCTGTATTTTAACTGCAGAAGAGTTTGCTCAACACAGCTACTCACAACTTCTTACATGTGTGTTCTAGCCTGGAGATCTTAAGGATTCACAGCATCTGTGACTTAACTGTTGACTTTGGAGCAGTGATCCCACCCATGCACCATGAAATACAGAACCAGGATCAAGGTGCCTTTCCCATCAGGCACTTATGGATACCTATGCAAATATCCCAAGCCTCTTTCTCTGAGAAAGCATATAAAACAAGAAAAGGAAGACAAAACACAAGCAGTTGCACAAAAGCTAGTATCCAGTCATACTAACCACATGCTTTATTACACTCACCATGCAAAATGACAGATGCAGCAGGTTTCATCCTAGCACTTTCAAACAGCAACCCAAATAAATACAGTGCTGATGCACAAAGAACTAGAATTTTGGTAACATGGTTTGGCAAAACAATCCTGACAATCCATCATCTGGAAACATGTCACGTTTGACCTCGGTCTCATAAACCAGGGACTAAGCATACTTCAATCCATTCTAGTTTGTGGGAATGCCTATAGCGTAAGTATTGCACTGTCCTCCTGAATACAATAATTTATAAAATACTATTTTTTAGTTTTCTACTTGTTGGTCCAAGGAAAAAAAGCACAACGACTGAGTATTTATAGAAGGGCAAAGCCAAAGCAGCTACAACTTGGATATTCAGGCAGCCTCAGCTGCCGTGTAAGCATGCATACAGCTTAACAATGCCAAACCAACAGAATTTGCCTGCCCAAATGCTTAATTTCAGGACCACACAGTCTGGCATGTGAGTCAAGCTCCTGTGTCTCTCTAAGATGTAGCAGATCTGTGCTGTTGGCCAAAGCCAGCATGAAAGCTGATAGCAGATGGGTGCAACCATTCTTGCAACGTGGCGTGTTCAACCAAACTGCCCTTAGCACAACTGGCTTGCACCTGAAGCATCAGCAAAATAGGGCTCCCAACACTTGTCTGATGGCAGCTTTGCCAACAGGGCACTGGGCAGAAGGTTGAAGACAGCTAGAAAAATCCTACCAGCCCACGAGCTTCCAAGCACAGCTCTGAGGAGCCCTAGGGAAAAAAAAAAAAACAGTACAAAGGGGCTGCAACACACAGACTTTCTTCTGGGTCTGAACCACAGCATGGTTACCCCATGTTCAAAAGGTCAGGGCTGCTGCTGACCCTAAGAAGCATCATTTTGGAGGCACTGAAGCACAAGCCACTGTCCTCTGCTGCCCTGCACACTCTCTGCAATAGTGCACTAGCAATCCCACCACATCGCTTGGACTTCTGTGCTCCCCTGGGACAGAAGCAAACATAGCCATGCAGTACAGATTTGACCCCTATAACCATCTATCACTCTAAGATGGAACAACCTCAGGAAAGAGATTTCTCAATTAATCATCATAGCAAGCTCGGTAATTGGGCATTTAGGAAAAAAAGTATGTTCCTCTGATTACAGAATGCACTTCAGGAGCCATATTCTGATGTTTCCTGATTTCAGCTCCTATTAACAACTGCCTGAAAAGTCACCATTTAAGCTTCCCAACTCCAGTCAAAAATATACTCTTTGGATAGACTTCAACTCTTTTTCCATTTAAGCGCACAGAAAGATGCCATACTTACTCATGAATGATGGTAGGCCAAAGGGGTCTTTAAAGTCCTAAATCACCAGACATATCAAATGAAGTTTTAATACTAACTTAGGTGGAACATGGAAGATAGAGTGGCTTGTTCCTCTCTGCAAAAGCTTTGCACTACCAGCCAGGAGCCATAAAGAAACTTCAACAGAAAAGGTCAGGTTTTTCCTCACATGGGAAGACCTCATGCACAGGATGAAGACCACCTTTGAAAAACACATACCACCCTGAGATATACCTTATGCAGGCTCATGCATGCCAAGTCACACATGCCATTGAACACACATAAGTGACACATGGGGAGACTTCTGGCATGCTGGAGACAGACATTTTGGAAGACACAGATGTGTCCCCACAAAACAGTAGACATCTGACATACACTCTTCCCTTTATACAGAATAACAACTATCTGAAGACTTACTGTTCTTAATTCAAATCACCCCTCCCTTACCCCAAACATAGGAAAGATTGGGTCCCAGTGAGGACCTTCTTACTCTGGCTCGTCTCCATGTGCAACAGATTTAGTGCCTCAGCCAGAAACCACAACTCTCAATGCTATTGCCCCACACTGAGCTCCTGACAAGTACTGTAGACTTTTTATAACTGATTAGGAGATTATTTTGGCTGGCCTTGCACTTGCATAGGTGATTCCTAATGAATGCGTAGCGCTTTGGTATCTGATGCCAGCTACAAGCTCTTTATTAGCATTTATTGGTATTAGGTAACATTTTGAATTGACGGGACAAATCATTCCTAACCCCAAAGGATTCTTGTGAACTTTATACAATATTTATGTAGAGGAACCACTGTACTGAAGTTCGCAATGACGTCTTTCCTTGTCCTAAGCAGGTGAAAGGCAGCATGTAGACACCTCAACACATATACATCCTATGTAAAAAATGGTTTGCAAAAATAAACCCAAGTAAGTAATGACAACTTGATGGGCTTCAACTGGAGGAAACGACATGGTTGTTGAGAAATGTGCAGTGAAGTCAGAGGACCGTCTTAGCCACAACAAGGTGGTGCTCATGAGGAGGACGTTGCCTGTATGTGAGCAACAACCAGATGCAAATACAAATGACAGTGGTAAGAAGCAGAGGAGAGTTTCACCTCCACCAGACAAATGCATGGTCTCACAGCCCAAGCTGGCACAAAGATAATCACAAAAAAGCCCACATCTAAGATGAATAGATATTTGCTTTTGGTGACTAGCTCTGCTGGAACAAGGTTTCCATGCTTTTGGGAGACTGCTTTGTCAAGAAGCCCTTTACAACTCAAAGGCTTCAGTGGATGGCAAGTAATTTTGCAGAGCATCCTGGCCATCTCTGCTGCTGATAGTCAGCCATTCCCCATTACATTGCTTGCAGATATTAAAACATGTGCCAACCCAGCCACCTGAGGGGAGGAAAACAAGAAGTATGCCTGCCAGTGCAGCTCTGCTCCAGGTAAGGACATAGGGATTACAAGGTTCAGCTGAACCCCTCAGCAACACCCAAGATGTAAACCTCAATTCCTATTAATAGTCACTCTAGGTCTGTCTCTTCTACCTTCTATTTTCTCTCCTCTTAACCTCCTGCCTAATAAAGGGCAAGCTTGCTCAGCCATGGAAAAATCATCTCTTGCAAGTCCTTGATTGGAGGCAAGTTAAGAGCACAGGTCAGGTATAGAGTGGTACAATGGAGCAAGATTTACATGTGCTGAGCATCTGGTCTGATTCCTTTAAAGCCCACAACAAGCAAAAATATTGCAAACTGATTTTCCAGCAGGTGAGCTGTGAGCATCAGAAGCTGATTTTCTTACCTTCTGCCCTTATTTTCTCCCCTCTCTTCCCTATTTGTGTACATTTGTATTTTTTATTCCTTTGGTGTTAAGAACAAACAGGATGGGACTTTAACAATAAAACTTCAGAGCTGCTACCTAGAACTAGCTCCTTTTTTCACGGCAAGGTCATTTAATACCATCTGAGAGTGTGACAAGCAGGATATTTTCTTTCCCCCCCCTCCTTTAAAGTATTCTACAGCTAAAGCAGAATAAAGAAAAAAAGGACCAAAGAAAAGACACATTTCAGTATTAGCACCTGAACTGCAATATTCTTTCCTCCGGTAACCTTAAAAAGAGATCATGCTGTACATTCAGCTACACAAAAAAAAAAAGTGTGCAAAGGTTTCCATGCTTTGTTCAGCTGAATCAAAGAAAGCTTAAGGTTACTCTACACAGGCTCAGAAGCCCAGGACTTTGCTGCACCCTGGAGCAGAGAAGCCCATTTCCAGTGGGTTTCTGTGGGAATGAAACATGCAGGCTGCAACAATACCATGCTGGGACATCAGAGAGGCAGAAGTGCTTCCCAGCCTCAGCATCCCCATCTTGGGACTTTATGCCCACCAAGCAGAGCCTGTGCAATCAAATAGGTGCAGAGCACCCCACCAGCCCAGCTCACAGCCTGGCATCTTAAAATCACCACAAAAGTGGTGGAGGGAGAGCTGTATTTTGCCTCCTGCTCATTCTGTTGCTACAAAGGTATAAGATGTCTTGGCCCATCTCAGCAAGGACCATCAGACATGTGCTGCCAGAGCCTCAACCCAGCATCTCATCATCCCTTTTCCTGAGCAGAGGTGGAAAAGGGCAAATGATGCCCATTTCCATAAGTGGAAACACCTTTTTGACTAGAGCTACCATGGAAATACAGTCTTCCCAGAAGGTGCTGCTGCATCTCAAACTGAATGCAAAGCAGCCAAGGACTTCCATTTCTACACAACTATCCAAAAAGTTGGATTTTTTTAAAAAAAAATGACACAAACAACAGGCCAGCCCAGACCTCAGGGGCCAGTCCCTCAGCTGGTGTGAATTAGTCAAGCTCCTTCAATACAATTAGAGTAATTTACTCCCACTGAAAAGCTACTTTAGAAAAATGGAAGACTAAAAAGCCAGTATCAGTGTCCAGATTTCAAATCCTGTTCCTAGCCAGACCTCCAGATGGTATCAATCTGCCTGGACAATCCAGAAAGCCTAACCAGATCTCTTAAGACCCCTAGTTCAATGCTTCGAATGGTGGTTGAGCACAGGGAAGAACCTGACCTCTCTTGTTTTGATCAGGTGGAGAAGAAAAGAAAAAAAAGACCAAGGCATTTTGCTATTGCTACAGCTGCAAGACAGTGACCAAAATTAAAACAGTATCTAACTTTAATTAATGGGCTCCTGTCATCAGCCCCTTCCTCTCTCCTCCTCTACAATAGTCATGTCAGAAGAAAATTGCTAAATCTAGTGCAAAGGCTGACAACCTTCACAAAAAGGTCTTTGTATGGAAAGCTTTAAGAGGAAACACAAATCAAGACCCACCAAAAAAAAAAAAATTACTACCAAAAAAAAAGACATCTGCGTGCTTTTCCAAGTGTTTTGCTTGGTCTGAATGGGTTTATTTTTCCTGCAGTGCTGTGAGTGCGGTGCTGACTGTCTCGCAGTGAGAGCCCAGCTAAGGCAACTGCCAGCATGTCATAAAGAAATCAGGTAACAGGAGGAATGGGTCCACAAAGCAGGAGAGCTCATCCATCTTCAGCTGAAAACTCCCTTCAAGACCAACCCTTTCAGTGACTCCCAGCTACTTAACTTACCCAAATGCCCTTTCTTCCCAACAGACAAGACCACACAGGATCTAACCTGCAGATCATGCTATCTTGACAAAGGCCAGCACCAGATGTTTTGGAAGATGATGCAGACAAACAGGAAAAGCCCTATGATGGGCAGATAGGGGATAATCTAATCTCTCCCAAACAGCTCTTCACCTTAACACCAAAACTCACCTCCTGCTTTAAGCTGGTTCATTCCAGTTCAGTGGTTACTTTCTCAAGAAAAATGACTGTGTAGACATCATGCAAAACATAGTAGAAGTAGCACCTAGGAACCACCTGGGATGGACAGAAACACCTGAAGAGGTTTGATGCTTAACTTCCACTGACACATGTACATTGTTCCAAAGTCACTTGCACCAGTTTAAAAAATGTGTTTAACTTCTACCAGAAAGGGAAATAATTAAAGCAGCTGAGAGCTTTTTTTGGTCTCCTCCTTTAGTAACCCTGTAATTCCTCCTGAGCACCTGCTGTGTTTGCAGCCCTAAGTACCCACCAGAAAACTCAAGACAGTAGCTATCATATCCACTATCAGAGTCCCTGAGACCAGGAGGACCAAAGCTACAGCACACAGCCACCAGCCCCACTACTAAGTTATGCAAAGTGCCATTCATTATAGCCCTTCTGCAGAGGAGTCTTTCTTTGGATAAACCACACAGCAATGCTTCATCATAGAGCACAAGCCTATTTACATATTTTAAATCACATTGGGAGGTCGTTTCCTGACAAAACAAAGACATTTTAAGGCATATTTGCTGTCTGTGTTTCCGCATGTTAAGAAAAATGTTGATTACAAGTGGTAATTAATTGATCACATACAGCGCGCGTGCTTTGGAATTGCTGTGAATGAAATTGCATTGAAAACATCCTAACAAGGACATCCCCAAATATTTGAAAACAGACAGAGTTGCAAAATGAACGCTGAATGTCATTCAAAGCTGATAATAACCATCATTCAATGCCAGTAAACAAATAAACAAAACCTTTTGGGCTAACAATTGAGAGAGTTTTAAATTGCTGATTACTATCATAATATTTGTAATGGAGAACAGCTGAATTTTTGCATGCTATGAAGAGCTTGCTGAAGTAGCAAGGACCATTTTGTATATGTGCAATTTACATTCCTTTGTGGTGTGTTGGTACATATATCTCAGGAAGAAATCAAAACTATATGCCTGCACCTAATAGGAAACGCAAAAAAGAAAAGGTCTATCAATATTGTGAAATTTTTCTTTTTTTTCAGTAGCCAAGGGATAACCCTGTATTTCTCTATATCATCTTTCTAAAACACTGATATTCCAGCTCACATTAACAGAAAATTCCCAAAGGTAAATGGAAAATTACTTTATCCAAAATGAACAAACACAGAAACAAGTTACACCAAAACAAAGGAACTCCCAGAAGTAACATGGGAGCAATGAGGAAAGCTGCTGGGCAGCTGGCAACCAAAGCAACCACTTTAAACATCAATAACTGCCTCCCAAGAGCTAGAAGAAGGTTTAACCTCACAACATAGGTGAGAGCCTTGTTCTCAGGCCTCCTCTGCCTTGGACACGCTTTCCTGCTCCTGGGAAAGGGAGAGCAGTCATGGCATGTATGAGGCATAGGCCACGTAGTGGTTTGTTTCGGGCAGCTGAGATAGCAGCAAAACCCCAGAGGTGGTGGGAACAGCTCTTGGATATTGACCTCTTTGAGCTGCTTAGGGCACCAAGAGTCCATATTCCTACCTCTGATGAAAGGGAAGAGAAAGGCCATAGAAATGGACTACTAGATGTGAAAAGAAGCAACAAGCCACATGGAACAGAATCTCCACAGTCCCTTCTTACTCCTTAGTGGCAGCATTGTACTGTCTTAGGGTTGCATCTGCAAGCTTAGCCCTGGCAGGACTGCAAAATAGGGTACATATGGTAAGGATCAGGGTCAGGGCTGCAGGCAAAGGGATCATTTATTGCCAGCAACTGGGAGCACTCATGTCCCTCAGTCCCAGTGCCCAGCTATTCAGGGAAGAGCACTTAGACCTGCCCTACCACAGGTACCAGGTTTCACTTCACCTACACTACTATCCAGCATGACATTTAGAGACCTAAGATTATCGTCTCGGGCAGAGAGTGACAGAGGTTAAAGGATGAAATAAAGTCATATCCTCACCTTCTTACTTGGTGCTCTCCTGTCCAGCAGGATTTCTGCAGAGCCAGCAAAATAGTACCACACAGGAAGGAAAAATCACTGATTAATCCCCTATTTTCTCCAGTTTGCTTCACTCTCACCTCTGCTTTGCATCAGTCCTTGTTGAGATCAGCCATAACTCAGGACCCTGTACAAATAATTTTAGGAACAGAGAGATAAACTCCAACCCTGAAGTCCCAGTAGAACAAGCTCACAGAGAGCTTAAATAAGCTAGATGCTTCCAGCTCAGCTGGGCTTGGTGAACATCACCTGATGGTAATTAAGGAGCTAGCTGTGGCCAGCTCTCAAAGGTTAATCTGAGACCTTATGGAGGATAGGTGAAGGTCTTTTAGGGGTTTGTTTCACTGTCTTTTTTTGTTTTATTTTATTTTTTAAAGAGGTGGAGTATCCTAGACCAGTAGTTTAACCTGCTAGGAACAAAATATCTGGAACAAGTAGATAATCTGTAAACAACCTAGAAGATAACAAGGAAATGTGGACTAGCCAATACAGACTTTTTCCAAGAAGAAATATTATCAGACTAACAGAATTTCCTCCTATGATAGCATAACAGCCTGTACAGAAAGAGCAATAAGTATCATGTACCACAACTTCAATAAACTGTTTCTTGTGACATTCTCATAAGCAAATGAGGAAAACATGGTCTTGATAAAACCACTTTGGGCTAAGTGTAAAACAATTTCTTAAAGCCATTCCCAGAAAGGTGTTCTCTACAATTCCTGGTTGCAATGGCAAAAGTGTTCTCCAGGGTCAGTGCTGGTCCTGGTCACTGTTTCCATGAGTGCTCCAACTAATGGGATAGAACTTATTTATTAAATTTGCAGAGGGGACCAGGCTGGGAGGGACTGTAAAGACAGGATTGGAACTCAAAACTGGAGAAGCAGCTTGAAGAAGACGCAATGCAACTCAGGACAAATGAAAGGCTCTGTACTTTGGCAGGATGGCCAGCTGCACTAAGAACAGGATAGGAAGACCCCAGGATCCCCTTCTTCCAGGGAAAATCTCTGATTTTAACCCTGCTATCTCACAAGAAATCCCTTAAACCCCTGTGGGTCAGGGCATCTTGAACAAGGGACTCACCCTCCCACAGCAGTAATTTAGGGGCTACCGAGTAAGAAAAAACAAGCCAAAAAATGCCCTGACTCTTCAGTCCCAATGGTGCAGAAGCAAGGAGGGAAATGCTAATGTACTTAAAGAAAAAAGAATTAAGCTCCTGGTCTTTTCCCAGTGTTTTTGACCATCTGGTGTACACTAATTCCCACTCAGCTGCCTGGCATCATGGATCTGCCATGTTCTCCCCATCACCGGGCCTCCGAAACCCTCCTGGCAGCTGTTTTTGGTGGGGTCATCCTCCCTCCCTCTCCGATGGGGGCTGGAGGAGCCTTGCTGTTCACCAGCAACAATGCCTTATCACTGCTCCCTGGGATTTAAGTGTATGTTTATTACGCGTCTACAAAAGCTAGGCTCTGCTAAGTCGGGGCTGGTGGGCTTGGTGCTTCCTGGTAGATGGAGACATACCCCAGTCCCTCTGGGTAGGTTTCCTTTGTAGAGCAGGCAAGAGGTAGACTTGTGGCAAACAACATTACCCGTAAGTAATTTTCCCTTACTTTATATAAGCAAATGCCTTTGATATACAACAATCCCCGACGTGTTCAGGTTACATGCTTATTTTAAGATCTTTTGTTTACTTTATGATCTTCATAGGTCATTGACATCCCATTTAGCTCTGGTGACCCTGTTTATACAATCGCAATATACATTAAAAAGCGTTCCTTTGGATAACATTAACATTCTTGATCTTAATCCATCACATGGGCTAACAATAGCTCCAGCTCAGATGTGTATGTAACTGTTAAAAGCTTTAATGTAGAATCCAATACACATATCGAGTGGGAGAGGCCTGATCAAACAGATTGGCTTTCTTTTTTCCATTCTAAGTGGTAGAAGACCCAGAACTATGTAAACTCTCACAAAATGCACTGCAGGACCCCTCCAGCCACCACTCAGTGGGATTAGATTCCCTGGAAAACGTGTTTTTTCCTCCCTGCCCTGCTCCAGCACATGACACTGTTGCTGGAGCAGTCAACCACAACTACCTCCAGGAGCTTCAGTTCCTGCTGTTCTCCCACTTGCTGAAAACCCGAGTTAGTGCTGACCTGGCATTTAACAAGCTCTCCTGGCAGAGGAGCAAAACCTACCTGATGTCACCCTAAGGGCTGCAATTTCCCATGCCCGATGGGCCAGGAGCACCTACCGGCAAATTCATTGGGAAGCTCTGTTACCTGCTATGTATTTATTAACTCATCTGACGTTTCTCCTGGTTGACACATCTCCTGGTTGACACCTGCGGTGGGAATGCCTGGAAGGCACCTGTGGGATCTGAGGTGTGAGCAAGTTCTGGGCTTCCCTTACGGTTGCCACATCCAAAAGACCAAAAAAAAATCAAAAACTATCCCCCCACCACCTGAAAAACTCTGGCCACCTTCAGTGAATGAGTGCTCAGTGATGGGAGGTCATTGATATGTGCTGAGAAGCTTTTACAGAAACCAGCAAGTCCATAGGAAAGTCAGACAGGATGGCTTAAAACGACCCAGAGAGCAAACACGGTCTTCTTGAATGCTGAAACAGTGGTGGACCTTGGCTGGTATCATGGCAGCAGTGTCAAGCTGCAAAACTGAGAAAGCCCATGACAAAGGAGAGTTAGATATTTTTTCTTTTACTAGGCTTGTTGATGATAACACAACAGATCAATACGCTGTGGGAAGAGCACAGCATTCGTTACAAATTCTGCTTTTTTTTTTAAAATGTTTGGGTCTGACTGAATTTAGAGGGATGGAGTCCAAACGGGACCATGCAAACCAGCCTTCAGTCCTCTCTGTTTTTTTTGGTCTAGTCCAGAAATGTGTAGGTGAAGAACTGGACCTGGTGACCTCCCAAGGCCTCCTCGAGCACCACTTCCCATGACTTCTGTAACGCTGCTTCTGCAGTAGCTCCTATAATTTGAGAAATATCCACCTTATAAATGTGATGAAAGTCACAAAACGTCACCATACCTAGGACAGGATGACCCTTCTTTTTGCCTTTCTTTTTTTCTTTTCCTCCACAGGCTCAAAAAAATGACATTTTGGCAGGCACATTAATGTCTTTTGGGCACAGCCCATATTTCCCAGGAGACCGGGTTCAGTTGCATGGTAAAAGAAAAAAAGTACTAATAAAACATCTGACACAGTTGCCATGACACACCAAAGGCGGGATGAATACGCTGAAGAGGACATGCATGAGAAAGGAGAAAGGAGGCCACGAGAGCGGTGGAGAGAGCCAGGCGACACATCCTTGGGTCAGATGGTCACCACAACAGCTCCAGCACCTTTGAGCTGTGCCAGCTGTCCCACCGCCAGACCCTCTGTCATGTCACTGATTCCTGGGGAATAGGAGTAAGATTTGGGAAGTTCAGGGTGAGGGCTGACTGCAGGAGCTGGGCTGCACAGTGAGACTGCTGGCACCCCCAGCGCCTTTACAACTCCCACTTAGCAACACCCCTAAAAACGAGATCCTGGGACAGGAAAGCAAAAGAGTAGATGATATCATTACCAACCAGCAGTGATATCAATAGGTTTGCTTAAATATTGGTAGTTTTGCTTCCTGGTTTTGAGTGACTGGCACAACAGCACTGCAGTCGGATGGAGCCACAGGAACTCCCAGTGCTGTGATGCACTTTAGGCACAAAAGTCTCCCTCCTTATAAATGGCCAATTGTTTTCTTTCTACCTTATTTATTGGTTTTATAGGTCTGTGGTTCTTCTGGATACTAACTAAAGCTTTGTTCAAGTTGGACAATATTATTAAAGTCTTAATTAAAATAAGACATCTAATTCAAAGAAAAAAAAAAAACATTAAAATTCTAAATGAGCAAAAACTGAGTAAAGCAAATTCTTCCACACCTGAATTTAAAAAGTAAACTTACATCTAGTCAAAACCATAGACTTCAAACCATAAGTGAACAAGCGACTGCAAAAGGTTAAATTTATAAAATTAGGCAGGAGGCAGCTTTGCTCAGTGACACAGTGCCAGGGGACAGGGACACAGGTGTGGAAGTCTGTGTACACCATGTCCAAGGGTCAGCTCTGCATGGATGTATGTGCTACGAGTGCAGAGACAGCAGTGCTGGTCCCTGGGATGTGCTTCAGCAATGCCACCTTATTCCCAGCTGCCAATACCCCTCCAACTTGCCAAGCCGTTTGGGACCAGAAGTGCTTAATTTGTTTGCTCATTGTTTCAGATGGACAGCTTATAGGATGTGTGTCATCTGTCCCAGAGCAAACTGAGACCCAAATTTTGCAAAGGGCAAACTCCTCTGAATTCAGGCACAGGATTTTTTTGCAGCTGGTGGTGCATCAGAGCTAAAACTCCAGTTCCTCACTGGAAGGGCCAGGTTGCCAATAGGGTTAAGCATGGCTTGGACATCCCTTTCTAGCACAAGTGCAGAGGCAAGCTTCAGCACACATTTCAGGAGCTACAACCGGTGTGCTCATGGGAGCCAGGAATGGGGATGAAGTGAGGGGAGAACTATCGAGTCCCCCAGTTTCACTCCAGGAATGACAAGATCTATCTAATGTCCACGGAGAGGTTCAAGTTTTGGACAAACTCTGAGCTCAAAAGTGACCTCTCTGGGATGGGAAATGAACCTGCCAGTTTGGCTTTGCCAAAACCACATTTTAAAGTGCTATAAAATGATTTCACACAGCTCTCTTCAACACCTTCAAGCTGCCTGAACCATGATATTATTTAAGATCCCCTCCCCCCGTCCTTTGTGGGCAAGTGTCATCAAACAAAATAAACAACCCAATATTGAAAGATTTCCCATGCTTCACGCAAGAAAGGAAGAGCAGCAAATCACCGCGGCGTCTGGCTCCAACTCTCTGGTAAGCTCTAGGGCGGTTTTACTGACAGCGTTTCTCCCAAGGAAGGTGTGAACAGCGATGGAAGAACTCTTTATAAATCTGGAGAGACGCTCCCCCTGAGTCCACCCCCTCAGTGAGCCAAGTTCTCCAAAATACCAGTTTCTATTTCCAGCTGCATGGCTTGGCAGCTACAGATAAACTCAGCTGCACCTTGAGAAAGGAGGACGGTTTTGAAGCGAGCAAATGTTCTCCAAGATGTTTTCAGCTTGCAAAACAAAGCTACAGAAAAATCCAGAGAGCAGCACAGCAGTTTCTGGCTATCGTTTCAGATATTTATACTGGAATACAATTGTTATCGCTTCCATCCTAGCTTCTCCTTCTGCTCGCTCCTACAGGGAACAGCATTAGGATGGCACTGCACTCTACTGCCATAATAATGAAGATGTCACTAATTTACCACTTAGACTTCACTGCCTATAAAACAGGAGGAGGAAATGGGCTGTGAGTAGGATAAGGAGCAAACCCTGGTTTGAACACAAATATACTTGGGAGCTGGGAGGGGAAAAGCGAAATTAAAGACGATCGACTGAGAGCATCTTTCCAGCCATCGGGCATTGTGCGGGATGGTCCCAGGACCACCAGCTGCAGGAGCAGGCCCTGATCCCCCAGAAGCTGGCCAGGTTGGACATGTCTGTGATATTTTGGTGCTTAGCAAGTAGTTCTTAGCAGTACTCAGCCATCATATTTCTTCACACATCTGTCCATTTTTGCTAGTGAGACCCTCTAATGTTTATGGGGTCCCAGTTAAGTAAATTATTGTAGCAAGTATTTAAACCTTAGCCTGTGCTTAAAGCCCTGGTTGAGCAGAGACACCCTCCTAAAACTAGACTTCATTGGAGGATGTGGGTATCCCTGTTAGGGGAAGGGATAAATGCAGGTACTCCTGTTAGGGGAAGGGATAGATGCATAAGAACTAGGATTCACACCAAAGCCAGTTGAGCCCTATCTCCTGATAAGAGGGAGGGAGGGAAAACTCAGCCCTCAAGTCTCGCTTAGATCAAGCCTCAAGCTCAAATCTAGGAGATGTCAAAGACTTGGTTTCAAGTCTCTGTTGCAACTGATAATAAACTGCCTGTACAGAGGGAAACAATTGCATCAGGAAAGACCAAGAGTCACACGTCTAAATATTCAGCAGCGTCAAAGTTACAATGTTCACCTGGAAAGTAGGAGACATGGATTAAAACCATTGCTCTCAATCAAACAGAGGTCCAAGAAGAGCTCTGACCGTGGGGCTGCTGAAGCCAAGCCCAAGACCCCAACATCCACCCATCTCAGATTCTACAAGTAGAGCCAGACATGGCTTTTGAGAGCTGGCCACCACCCCAGGGTGCTCAGAGTGGGAGGCCCGACCCTCTACCCCACCTTGGACATGCGCTCCAATAATAAAACGCCCTCCTGAAAACCTCCAGGGTATTTCCCGAAGCTCCCCAGAACTTGCCAAATTTCCTTCAGGTCTTCTAGGGATCCCAAATTCACCCAGGCTGATCAAGCCTAGGAGTGTGAAATCTTATTTTCCAGTTCTTTGCTCAAATTTAATGAACCATCCCCTGTGTAACCTCCCTTGGAGAACATTTTGAAGTCCCATGTACTTCCCTCCCACTCCACGGCCAGCATCTGGCAAGAACCCCAGCGTTTATCTTTCCAAACTGTGTCACAAGTACTTGGTAACGCTACTCAGATACAAGTTATGCTGGACCCTTCTTCTAGGGGAAAAGCCACCAAAAGAGGCCAGAAGTATGGCAAGGGCATCTATCCTGCTGCTTCTTGGGGAGGCAATTGCTAGAGAGCAATTTGAGCCCAATCTGGGCTGAAGAGCTCCCAGGAACCTCAACGAATCTGCCCCTAAAATAATGCTCCATTTTCCCCCTAAGTACTGACTGATTAAATGAACCTCAGCATATAGCAGGTCTTTGCTGCTGTTGTTATTTTCTGCATTACGGGTTTTTTGGATAAGATATACTTAGGGAAAACACTAGAGATCTCAATTAAGCAGCTGGGTGACTTATAAATATATATTTATGTTTGAAGCCTAAGTGGCCATTGGCTTCCCTACTGTTTTACTTAGCTAACAAAACAACTCTATCAAAGTAAGTATTATTCCAAAACCCAACTTCCTGCACAGAATGCTCCCATGTGCTCCATCAGTCTGCTTCTCTGATGAACTACATCGTTTCTTATAAACTGTCCATGGCCCATAAATTTCCAAGCATAAAGGCTATTACTGTGCTGTGCAAATCTGCTGAGAATTTTATCCCTATAACTTCATTTCATTCGGTGGCAAATGAGTTTGGTAAGAAAGTTAAGCTGCAAACTTTTTTTTTTTTCTTTCCCCCATCTTCTGCTTTTAGGCTTATTTTGATAAGTAACACTCATTTGATTTAGTCTTGAGGTGAAATGTGTTTTGAACAATTTCACTTGGACCACCTCTGCCTTAAATTTGCTTTCTTTAACTCAGGAAAAAAACTTCTCAAGTGTTCCTTTACCCAAAAGCTTAAAAACAAAATTCACACTAAATGATGGATGAAAATAGAGCCAATTGTGTTTTGGGCCCCCTACTAGATAAATATTGCAAATCTACTCTGTTTTGTGATCCATACAGAAGATCTCTGCATATATTCAGGTATTGGGAGAGATAACTACTTTATAAATACTTTATAAAAAAATCTTTTTTCCCTTTCTGGCCTAAGCCACAGGGTGGTGGGAAACTGAGGATTTGTGTGTGTGTGTGCATTCAAATGAAAACCTCTTATGAATGTTTTGCTCATTTTTAGCTCTCACAATTGCCTGTTTATGTTAGGACTCCTGTTGTCACATGAAGCAGATAGATCTTCAAACAAATTGTAGTCTCCCTGTCCACCGAGTAGAAAAATGACTAGATTTTGCCACCGGGTGCAGCACAAGACTTGTGCTTCCCCTGGCTTAATTCCAATTTCTCTAACAATACAAATTAGACTTGCTCAAGGCCATTGGGGAGGTGGGGGTGGGGGGGGGAAGATGAAATAAGCCATAACTCTCATGGCTTTCTTCCTCCAAGCCCCAAAAGGAGTCAATCACAAGCAATATGGAAAAAAAAAAATAATGGAAATAGGGATGTTTTGATATCTTGATTCTGGAGACTTCTTGACTACCTTGTACTAATTTCATTATGCTCAATTTAAGGGGCTTTTTATTGATAGATACCCCAGGAAATATGACTTGGAAACAGCGTGCTACCTTGGGATATCACCAACCATTTAACATTGGGGAACTAAAACAAAAACAGATGTTTTCGGAAATAAGCAGCTTGAATATATCACTCATAAACCAATTAAAACTTTCTGTAGCAAGTTGACGTTTCCCATGAAGCAAGCAATGCGAGTAGACGCAAATCAGTTGGCTGCGAGCTACAGGGCAATTCCCAGCCACAGATTTTTTTTTTTTCATTTTTTTACTGCTTTGAAAATGATGCTTGGGTTTAAAAAAAGAAAGGTGCGATAAAGAAGCAGTCTCACCTTGTCACTCTCAAACCCAGAATCTGTCTTTTCACCTTCACACTTTCATTCATTGCTCATTAAGCAAACAGCGAGATATTCCCACCATTGTTCGTCTCTTTGGCAGAGAGTCTCCAAAATTTCAGGTCCAAGAATGCTCCAAAATAAGGCATGAAAATCGTTTCTGTTTGTTTCAGGTATTTCGTTAAGAATAGTTTGCAGGTTTTTAAGAGTAAGGGGGCAAATGAACAGTTTGGGGGTCTGTTTTCTTATTTTAAGCTTTTAAAAGTGTCATCCTTTATTTTTTTTCCCCAGGATACTTTTTTTTTATATTTTATTCTGCAAAGCCAAGCAAAAACATCTAAGCACATGCTTAACTTTAAAAGCATTAAAAAGTCAATAGGATTTAAGCATGTGTTTAAAGGCAAACATATGATTTAGAGCTCTGCTGAATAGGAATGGTTTATTGAATCAAGGCTATAGACAGGTTAATAAAATGGGTTAATATATGCAATCTAGAAACAAAAATTAAACAACATGTTTCTAGAATATTAGTGTTATAAGCATTGCCTTCTTCTAGCTCAATTCTCTCAATTACTATTGGACTTGTAATGTCCTTGACACTCTCTCTCTCTCATTTCTTGAAGAAATGCAGATTATTGTACTAGATTATAATCAGCTAGCTAACGTACAGCTTGAAGCTTATGATTTTATCCAGAGCAATTCAGAACAGTAAGATCTTACTTCAAAAAGAGTTTATTCACCAAATTCATTTTCAAAGAAAATCTGCCAAATCTTTTCCACCATCACATATCTGTAATTCCCTCTGTATAAATATTCATGAGCTGTGAATAAGATGTAGAAAACATTGTGTTATTTTTCAATATTTACTCTAGAATTAGTTCCACAAAGGTGCTTATTGTATGACAAAAGATAAGGGTTTATATTCCCATCAAAGGTTTCTTTTAAATAGATCATAAAATCCATTGTGAATATTTAAGCCAAGAGTAATAACATGGTGTCATATACTCACACAGTATAATGCAGTAACACTCTGCATTTTGACATCTGCCCAGACAGATGTTTAGAACGAGCTTCCTCAGATTCTTTCTTCCTTTTTTTTTTTCTTTTGTTTTTAAGTTGCACAGAAAAAAATCTGGGAATCATCTTTTATATCGAAGCTACTTAGTACAATTTAACTGTCAACAGTTTAATTAATTTAAATGTAGACTTACTGTGGAAGCCAACAACTCACACAAGCCTTCCACAAAAAAAAACAGGGGAAAAAAAAAAAAAAGAAAAGCCTCCCAAAATATAGCCAGCAACATCCTGACCTTGGGAAGGCTGTACATTTACTGGATGCACACAGAGCAAATATCTAAAATCTAAATATCTAAAAGTCTAATATCTAAAATTTACCTGTATAACTTTCTGCTCTTATCCCATCATCTTTAGCACAGACAACCCCAGCACCGACAGTCAATAGACATTTTCCCACTGTATTCCTTCAGAAGGATTATGCTAATTAGTAGTTACTAATTATTTTGCCTGGAGCAACACCGCTGATAAATATCAACAAGTATATTTACTTAAAGCAGTTGCAGAGGGATCTTTTTTTTTTATAACTCCACATCTTGCGATTTCTGGGGTTTAGATCCATGTTGAAACATGCACATGACCACATGCTGACTGCCAAATTCATTGTAATGTAGAGTGTGTTTCAGCGCTAGACCTTAAAAAAAGTTAACTGGATTTTTTTTTTAAGGGCTTGCTGGTTACCTTATTTATTATGAAGATTTGTCAGGCAGCACAGTTAAGTTAATCAGTAACCAATAAAAGATTCAAGTTCAGAGATATAAACAGGTTGATTTATTGCTCGCAAAGGTTTTTGGCTTCTCAACAGGAACTCATGAAAACATGTTGTTATGGTTACTTTGGAAACTGATACCTTTTTATACCCTATTAATATATAGGAATTTGAGAGAGGAACCTATAGTTTCCAGGTATGTATACTGTATTTTCTTTCTTATTATTATTTTTAAATTTTTTTTAAAAAATATTTTTATTTTTCTTTGCTATGCTACTATGTAGACAACCCAAATCTCGCTTTGTTTTGAAATCCCTGTGCCGACTCCAAGTTTTAGTTTACTGCTGCCATCAGAAGAGTCAGATCACGCTGCACATGGCCCCGCCTTGTTTATAATTCTTGCAATCTCCAACAAAAATCAATCTGACCACATTGTTTTAAAAGCAAAAGTGCCAGCCAAAGGGTACTCACAGCAGCGACGTTGTTGCATTACAATCTTCTCCAGCGTGTAAATCCAAAAGAAGAAAATCACAATGTCAAATACAGCTAAAATTGAATATAAACTGTCCTGCTGTCTTTTTTTTTTTTTTTAATCCTACTGAACATGTTACCCAACCTCACTTTGCAGCCGTTCTGATATATGTTATGCAAGTTTTTTTCGCTCTCACCGTGGTCGTGATCATCTATACGCTGAGCATGCAGTTTAACATTGGCCCGGGCTGGCTGGAATATGCGTCGCATATGATTTTCCAAGAGGACAATGTGATTGGGGTCTCAGGGTACAATGGAGCTACAGACAAGTTTTCAAAAGCCACTATGGGCTCCACAGCCTTACTGCTTTATTTTTAGAGGTATTTTTTAGGTACCTGAAATTACACTTAGGTTTAAAGACCACGTTGTTTTTTAGGGCCAGGAGTGAAACTGGACCGCAAGCACCTCTGTCCATCCTGTGCGCACCACTTAGAGCATCAATATCTCAGTATCATCAAAAATCACTCTACTTTTCCTCCAAAAAATGTCTCCTGAACCATTTAGACACATGTGAAGTTACTTGTTGACCCAAACCATTAATCAAACTCGCGCTCAGGTTTGTACCCACTGCCCCCCAGCCCCTGACGAGGCTTCAGGGAGGGGAAGGTGGTGCTGGACCACACGCACCGCTCTGGATTCAGCCTACAAACCGGTTAGCCGTGTCACCCGGCGTATAGATTATCAAATAAATGATGGTCAAGTGTGAATTGCGAGGTTAAGCATACTCTCTATCAAGGCGTTCTGATGACATCATCATAAACCCAGAGGGCAAAGCTCAGCTAGTTTATGATGTCACCAGAAGGCTTCTCCGGGTTGCTGCCAGAGTTCATGGTCATTATTTTCTGTAACAGAAGGCGCATATGCACCTACACCCTAGCAGGGCTCCGATCCACGTTAGCCTTCTCTTCATGTGTATATAGATCCTTTTTTTGCATATATATATATATATAGCGTATATGTAGTGCATATATTTTGCATATATATAAAACTAAAATTCACACCTATATTTCATATATACATATAATTTGTGTGTGTATACCTATATATACAGTATATATATAACCTATTTGCAGCCAGTGCTCACTGCTGAGGCAAAAGCCGGGGAAGCAGGGCTGGTACCCAGCTGGTACCCCAGGCTGGAAGAATCACAGTGGGAGGGCAGAGGATCTGGCCACCTCCCTGGGGAGCTGGAGCCCATACAGGATGGATGCTTGCTCTTTTTCTTGTATTATTATTTTTTTTTCTTATTATTATTTTGCAGAGGAGGCACAGCTACAAAGGGTTTCCTAACCACTACAGTCACTGAAGCTGGCAGCAGCCACAAGTCATTGATCTCCGGGGGATGCTGGATTTCCTGTACAAAGCGGTCGTGCAAAGACTGGTGCCTACCTGACATGGGGCAAACAACTCTGGGCTAAAAAACTCAGCCAGGGCACAAAACAGGCAGCAAAAAAAAGCTGAAAAAATGAAACCTCTGCCCTTGTCCCCTCTGTGGATTTAAAGATGGGGGGCCCTTTATATCCAGCCCCTTCCTGGGGAATGCGGCTCACATTTATTTTAGAGGAAGGCAGGCAGGCAGGAAAGCTACATCATCTGGTGGCTTTGGCACAGCCAAAGCAGCACACCACAGCTGGATAGCTGATCTGTGTCTTTCGCCTCGCTGAGAGGCCTACCACATGCGATGAAATGCTTTAATGTCCCCTTAACATGCTGGATAAATAATTTCCGTATCCATTCAGCGGTGCTCACATGTGGTCCTTTGAAAGAGTTAAGTAAAAATTACAGTACCAATATATCTTTGAGATGAAACAATGACATTTATAGGTCATTGTAATCCATGCATTAATTAATTTTATTCCCAGCCTTCCATATGATCCATATGATGCCTCTTCAGTGCTAAGTTTGGCCTATGGAGCTGTGTTTTAACAAAAAGATAAGTTTTAAAGCTGGACTTGGAGGAAGTTTCTTAGTCACTAAATATTTGAGCAAGCCCAGGAAGGGCAGGTAAATAAACTTGCATTCCCATAGCAGCCTACAGAGTCCCTTTTTGGGGCAAATGAAGAGTGAAAGAGCGCAGCCCCTTGACGTCCAGGTACCACTGTGAAACCCAGCTATGTGTCATCGGGGCAAAAGATGCTCCCCCCATCTCTGCACCTGGGGCTGGAGTGTGTCTGTACCTCCTCACCTTTGGGGAGGCTGCAAACGGGGCTGCAACGTGCCGTGCAGGAAGGCATGGGATGGGAAGGGGGAGAGCGGAGCCATGTGCGAGACTTCTCTCGGCTCCCCGGGAGGTAGAAAGCAACGAAGCTGCTGCTCCGGAGGAAAGGCAGCCGCTGCCCCAGCGCTGGTGGGATGCAGAGCCAGCACACACTTTCTCATGGCGGGCATTAAGTGAAAAAGGTAAAGGATGAATCCCACCAGGACTCACTTTTCTCCTTCCGACATGTGGATAACTTGGTAACTTCTACCTCTATCCACATCCCCCATCCCCATCCCACCTCAGTGTCAGTGCCTGAGCCTGTTCTCAGCGACAGCCCTGGGCTTTTGTATTTTACAGAGCTCCACAATGCAAGCACGAAGAGAAGGAGGCCTTTCAATCGGCAACGATTAAATGCTTCGCGATTTAGAGATTTGTTCTATTAGTGATAGGAGAGCCCTGATGTGATAATCTCCAATTAACAGTAAGGCATGCATGCATAAATCCCGCTATGCAGGAATGGCAGTAAATTAGTACGTTGGTTTTTCCCTTCGTAAAACTAGGTTACAAGTCTTATTGCAGAGGGTATAGTTACTACGGAGACTTGTGATCTTCTCAGCTCTATCACTTCAAAAAAACATTTACAACTTCTTTACATGCCTAAAGCACAGTTTCATAAGCCAAAGGTCCTTACTCTTAAAAAGCTGATAGGAAAGCAGCAACTCCATCACATGCCAAGACACCAACAGCCCAAACAACACCCTAAAGAACAGGTTTCAAGGCAGCACTTCCCTTTCAAACTGTGCAGCTCCATGTTTCTTCATCCTGTAGCAAACCCATTTGTTTAACAGCGTAAAGTGCATAACCCGGATTACAGGCTGGAGCACAGCCTGTGTGTATACCAGCGTAAGGGTATTTCTTTTCCCTCACGTGGAAGTCACTCTGTTAACAATAATCCTCATTAAATTCCTTGAATGCTTGTGTAGAGATAGAGAGATATGCAGGTAGGGCTTCCTGAAGCAGCACATCAGGAAACGTGATAAATAGGGCTGGATCGCTCAAGTGTAGGATGATGGACGACTGCTGTTAAGTAGTCTAAATCCATCAAAACCCAATCATGGCATAAATTTCATGGGTTTCTGTTGAACCATGTGAACAGCATTGGTCGTTGGTTTTAGTGAGCAACTTAGTGGGACTTTCTACCTTTGACCAACAGGAAACAGGCGCAGGGTGCACACTGCCGTCCAAGTAAATGCTCCATTGATAGTAGGAGAACAGCTCAGTTGGAAAGCCAGTCCCAATATTTTCCATATGTTTAAAGATTTTTCTTGCCATTTTTATAGCATCCATTTAACCCAACACATTTCATGTTCAGTTTAGTCTGTGTGTGTGTGTGTAACCATGAACTCTCCCTCATCTATACACATACACAAATTAATGCTACAAGCAAGAGAAGGAAAAGCTGGGTGACTTGGAGGCTATTATTTGCCTTGCCAAGATAGAAATACAAAAGGCTGTATCCTCAGGTAACCAGCTCTGAAGCCAATTAAACCACCCCTATTTAGACCGGTTGAAATATCTGACACAGAGATTTGGAGGAGTACGGCATGTGATGAGATTGCTGGGAAATATTGTTGAGCACTGATGCGAGCTCTCGATACCTCAGTTTCACTGAAAAATTGGTTGGAAAGTGGGCATCCAAGCACTCACCACAAGTAGGAAGAAATCTCTCTTCTGCTCTCCAACCTGAACCTGCCCATTCATGCCATGGATGTCTTGCCTCACTGGGAGAGAAGGAAAGTGGTAGTGTCACTTAAATACCTTGAGGAAGAAAATAATGTCTGAATCATAATTTCAAAAGCAGAAATTTGACAAAACCATGCGCTGACGTGCCTACCTCTGGGAGAGGCACTGTTATATTAGGTAAGAATATAATAAGTATCAGCAAAATACAGGGTTAGTCCTTGCTCCTTCTCAGTTTCAGAATTATTGCATTGTATTCCTACTTTCTTAGCAAATTATTCCATTGACACTACAAAGCAAAGGACTGAGAGTGAAGGATAATACACAAGAGAGCCCCTAGGCTGTTACTTTGGATTATAAGTATCTAATTTCAGTCATTTAAAGCAAATTCAGTTTTGTCAAAGGCTCCAGTCCAACCTATAAAACTCAGGTCCAGTGAGCATGACAGCATGCCTCAAAGGAACAGGGCTCCAAAAGGGAAAATAAACACCTCTATTCAACTCCTTCAAAGGCCTTTTTTCATCTAACCATAAAGTTAATACCAACCTTCTTTGATTATGTGTACTGTAAGAGAGTGAGTAGTTCCAGTTACAAGTTGTTTCTTACACATCTCCTGGTTTTCTGTGGGTTTTTACACCCCCAACAGAGAAACTTCCATAACTCAGCCCAACAGAGCAGCCAAGAATGAGAAAGAGGGGGAAGATAAGTAATAAGAAAGCCATTTTCTTAAAGGATGCTTAATGTCATATTGCAACTATGTGCCATTAGTACTTGCACATATCTGCCATGCAGCCACCATGCCTATGCAAAAATAGAAAGAACAAACCAAGTCCAGCTCTCCTCTGCACTGGGGGTTATCCCTTTATTTCAGGGGACCGCTTTAAATTTCCTGCTGAATTTCTCTCTGAACAGCAATAAACAGCCATCCATAGGCGCTGGATAGCAATCAACATACGAATTCCCTGATTTTTAAGCCGCAGAATGTGCAGTCTGGCTTGAGTCCCCTTTTATGAAGGATTGTAGGCCTTGGAGAGCTTTAATAAATCAGAGATTTCTGTACTCTGAATTCCACAGTTCACCCTCTCAAACACTTGTAGGGTCAACCTGTTTTAGAAAGCAAATCTTTCACCAAGTTCCTCTTTTCTCTGGTCAAAGAGGAATTCCCCAAGCCAAAATTTGAAGCGTGGTATTTCAACCTGGATACGCACATTGGAAAACCTTAGGCTACATATTCATTGCTTCTGAAACTGGGACCTGAGCTAATTCAAGGGCTTCTCCACCTGGAAAATATGAAAAGCAAGGTCAGAGCCCTTCCCTGGAAAGCTCAGCTCCACTGCTCTGTATTTCAGCATTCCCAGTTTTGCAGGGAAGAAAATATTGCCTGTTGACACTGAATAACATTTACTTACTGCCTGCAGAAATCTTAATCCATAAAGATAGTTTCAAGAAGTAAAAAGCAAGGAATTGTATTATTACTAATAATAACATTATTATTAATTTCTATTTAATTATTATTCATTACTATTTATTATTTTTTATTATTATTATTGAAGGGCTTTTCTAACTATAACAACTAAATTGTATTTAATCCTAAAGGCTGGCAAGGAATGACAAACTGCTCAAACAGTAACTCCTAAGCATCTGTGTGCTGAAAGCTCCCACTTCCCTTGCTCAGATGATAACACGGTTTAGTGATGTGGACTTGAAGAGCTTTGGAGGCCTCCAAAATGGAGCAGGCATTTAGATGGATAATGATAATTCCCATAGTTAGACGGGCTAAAATATACATATATATATATATATATATTTATATATTTATGCTGTGCATCAGCTGAGCAGTTGGGACTTTATAAAGCAGAAACCGTGGCGATTTTAATCAAGAAATGCACTAAAAATCATCGATTATCAGCCTCACAATTTGCCTACATAGGGGCTAGCGTGGCTGAAAGAAGGGAGGCAGGTGGGGCAGGCTGCAGTGATGTAAGGCCATAAAAAGTCCATCTGAAGCAGACTGGGGTCACGTCCATCGTGAGTCTGCAGCCCGCGCCACCGGGGAGGTGGTTTTATGGCACGTTCCTCCGTCTCGCCTGGCTGGCCAGGGCTTTTCTGAGAGAGACGCTTGTTAGCACTGATGGGGTTGTGTCTGGTCCTCTTTGGTCAGAGGTGAGCAGATACATCGCTTGGTCAGTGACGAGGGCCAAGGACCTTGCTCTGCTCTAATACAGAAGGTCCTTTGGCTGACTACATGTCTTCTTGCTTGGATGTTGAGAAAAGGCCAGCTAAAATTTTTTTTAAAAAGGCTTTTTTCACTCTCTCTGTCCTCAGCTTCTTCACTGCAAGAGTTTCGCAGCCCTCATGCAGCGAAAAACCTGGGGTGCCTCTCCCAAGGGAAGGCAAGAGCCCCCAGCTGCAGGGTGCTGCCGAGCCGTCCTGGCACACACAGCCATATCCAAGTGTCCAAGAGTTACAATCCCCTGTTTTATTCTGTGCCGATTTTCTCTTTCCCCCCTCAAAAAGAGACTAGCCTGAGCAGTAACCACTCTGCCTCTGGCAGAGGAGGTGTGCCCCCTGCGTGAGAACATTTTGCCAAGGAAAAGAGCCGACCCTCCAGCACTCCCATTATATAAACAAGATAAGATGTCCTTCCAGCCCAGCCCTCAGGGCTTGTGGCCGGGGCAGGGGGAAGGAAGCTGGGAGGGGAGCCACAGCACGGCCGTCCCGGCTGGGCTTGGGAACAGTGAGGTTAAAAGGGCTCCTTCTTCCTCCCCAAGACAAAGATCTCCACCTCGGCTGTTCCCACCATGTCCAGCAACTCGTTCAGACAATGGCTCTCTGCAAGCTGCCACCTCCATGGGTCTGGAGGGACCTTCCTCTGCTCCAAAATGAGCCATCACTATCTGCTGTTTCCTGGTGTAAACAACATGCTTCTTGCTGAACACCCTCCAGCTCAGCAGGCTCAGTGCCTGGTGGCTCCTATACCAACGGATGCCTACACCAGCCACATGGCTCTGCTTGGCAGAGAGATTTGGTACAGCCCCATAGCTCTGTCCCTGGGCAGGCATCAAGTAGGAGATATATGGCAATGGTAGCAAAAGGGGGTTCTCCTATCATAAACCTGAAATGCACATTTTGGTCACTCCATGTCCACAATCCCAAAGCTGAGCTAAAGACCACCACAATCAGCTGCCTGAGCTTGTGGCTTGGTTCTGGCCAGCTGAGGAGAGGAGATGCCTTACGTCCTCCAGCTGCCATGGGACGGTGCCCTCCCCTAGGTGAGCATGGTGGCATCAAAGGAGAGCTCAATCACCTCTCAAGCCATGGCTGCCAGGTTCAACAGAGGCTCAAGGACAGATGCTAAATGGAGCAGACCCCTTACCTTTCCATTTTGGCTCATACCCTGTTCTGGTACAGGTGGGGACACTGATTCAGGAGAAGAGCTGGTCACATTTTGCCAAAACGCCACAACGAGCACTCACTGCCATTCAGCACCATCCTATTGAAAGTCCTGGCTCCGATTCAGTGGCCAGGCAACTCCTTAAACTCAGCAGAAAGCTAAATCAGGGTCCAAACCCAGTCTCTGCCTCCTCAGCATCTCTCTAATTACTGCCAAAGAGCATCAGCGCAAGTAACAAACCGCTGACAAGTTCCAATAAAGAAAACATTTTGTAAGAGGAGAAGGAGGTTAGCGGGAGGACTAATTTGCCAGGTAGGAGGTTTTAATGCCATCAGGGAAGATGTTGCTGATCCCTTCGTTAACAAGGCCTGCTGTTAATTCTGCTCTGGGCAAAGGGATTTTAAGATAAGGCAAAAAAAAAAAAAAGTGAGCAATCCAGCCAGAAAAAAAAAGATAATTTAGGTGATGGTTTCCATTTCTGCTGTAGTCTGGGTCTGTACCGACGGATGCCTACACCAGCCATGCAGCTCTGCTTGGCAGAGAGATTTGATAAAGCCCCATAGCTCTGTCCCTGGGCAGGCATCAAGTAGGAGATATATGGCAATGGTAGCAAAAGGGGGTTCTCCTATCATAAGCCTGAAATGCACATTTTGGTCACTCCATGTCCACGATCCCAAAGCTGAGCTAAAGACCACCACTTAAATTAGAACAAAATCCTCCCTTTTCCTTTGCTGTGATTGAAATACAAATATTGTGGTGTCATCCTACACTGTAAGAGCTTAAAAAAAATAAATCTGCCAAGAAATAGATTTATTTCTTTTAACATATAAGACTAGAGAATATAATATCATTGAGAAAAGTTGAAATAAGTATTTTTCAGGCCAGTCATACTGTCTCCCAGGGACATAAACTGCTTTCTAGGGACACCTGCACCCAGGACAATGTCAGAGGAAAGCCATGGCAGTGTAGCCAGAGGGGGGCTGAAAACACCAGCAAATAATGCTGGTCTCACTCCCGTGCTGGGACCCAAGGGTGTGTGGGAGCTCTGCCAGGCCAGCTTCATTGCCACACATCACCAAAAAAAAAAAAACGTGTGGGAAGTGGCTGCAGGGGGTGTGTGTGTGGAAAACCTACTCACAGGGCCTGCGAGAACAGCATTTTAGGAGAAACCAGGCTTGCTTTTGCATCACCAGCTTGAGGGTCGCGGCAGCCAGTGGTAACTCAAACCCTGGGCAGCAACTCACATCAACAAGTCAGGGGATAAGAAAGCAAGCCACCAAATGTCCCCCATCAATGGAGAAACTGAGGCACACCAAGGCGGTTTGCCCACCCATCAGGCAGTATCACCCACCCCTGCTCTGCATCACCCCAAGGTGCCCTTGGAAGCTGAAATCCCATTGAGTTTCAGTTCAACTTGTGCTTGGACGAATTAGGTACCCTGCATGAACAAGGTGGCTGTGTAGGGCTGAGTGATGATTAGCACATCAAAAGGCATTGAAAAGGGAAGTATGCTGTTAATTTACTCTGCTAAAAGACAGTGACAAACTGTGAGGGTTTTTGTCCTTTATCTCCACCCAGGACACCGGGGGTGGGGGGGGGGGGGCGCGGGGGGGCGGGGGGCGGGGGGCGGGTTTTTTGAACACAGGAGGCTTTGCAGGGGATTTCCCAGGCTTGGGGGAAAGTCTCTGGCTGAAGTTTGTGTTTCTGGTGTTGTGTGAGTTATCAGGACCTGAGTAGGAGCCGGCTAAATCCACCATGGCTAGATGCTATCCCACACCAGGGATCACCACACCTGCCTGCACACGCTGCCCTCGTGCCATCATCAGCAAATAGCTGAGCATTTCAGTAGCAAACCGATTTTTATAGCTCTAAAAGGCACTATAGCTTCTATGAGTACTCAGCTCAAGTCGGGCCTTACAACCACTTTCATCCCCAAAAAGTAAGCTTCTGAGATTGCAGTCCCCATCTGAGCCTCCACGCCCTTCCCATGTGCACGTTTGCCCAAGCACTCACTTTGATCTCTGCGCAACATGGATGTCGTTTAGGAAAAGTTATTGGGTGAGTCCCTGGGCTGGGATCCACCGTCAGTTCATCTTCTTCCAGGTAGGCTGAGGAGCGAGTGGCACAAGAGCTGCTCCAGGGATTAAACTAGATTAGCCCCTGAAGAGCAAACCCCTTTATTGCTCCAGGCTCTTCAGCATCTTCAGCTGGGTTTGCCAGAAATGCCAAGCTGAAACTCAGCTGCTTGGCCTCTGCATTAAAGAAAGAGTCTGGGAATTAAGTGGAAAGGGTTAAGCTGGATATAAGCCTCTGCAGTATGGTGGATTTCAAAAAGCAGTCCTGTTACTTAAAAATTTGCTTCTCCAAGCTAGACACAATAATTGGGGAGTGGGAGTGACAACCTAAACCTCCTCTTGAACTGCCAGCTGGTGAATTCCCCATAGGAGGTATCTATCGTTCCCTCCTGGAGAAGAAAACAACCCCCACAAATCCAAACAGCCAGAACCGCCGCAGAACCAGAACTGAAGTTAGAACTGGGAGGAGCAGATTCATTTTTACCTCTCAAGTGAATGCAAGAGTTAACAAAGCAGCTTAAGCCTCCGTTCCTGCTAACTTTAATTGTTCTTTCTATGCAACTACATTTATTTTCTCTAGGCACCAGTCCTGCAAACCACCATTCAGGCGACTGGTCTGTTGACACAGGAGGTTTAACAACTTTACCTTCACACCTTAAGAATTACCGTTACCGAAAAGGTACAGTCTCCGACAGAAGTTACAGCTCCCACAACATCTCAACATCTATTAGCGTTGCTAAAGCTACATCCATTCCTACCTTTGCAAATGTTAAATGCACTGGGTTTACTTCTGTGAACTCGATCCGAGATAGTAGGAAAAAATACGTTTCAATTTATAGTTGCTTGCTTTGAATGTCACGTACAGATAAGCAGGACCTACAACTTCACAGTCTGGTTCTACCCTCGCAAACACGTTGCTTGAAAAAAAATTGGCTCCAGTGATTATGCATTACCTAGAAATTGAAATAGAGTAGACTATAATAAATACATGCCAGAAAAAATATAAAGAATGTATGGGAATGCCTATACTTTATCTTAACATTTCTTAGTAAAATAACTTCCTTATGGTGTAATCAAAAATGGAAAGCCAGCACCAAACTAAATTAAGTGCTGCAAACATTAATAATGGTTAAAATTACCATTCAATTTATTTTTATATTGGATGATCTTCAAAGTTGTAGACTGAGAATTGCTGAAACCTTTTAGGGATTTGTTTCTCAAATCAGAATACTTCAGAGAAGCAAATATTAACTTGAATTTTTACGTCTAAAAATCCTTAGTGAAAGGAAATAGATGTATTTAAAAAGAAAAGAAAACAAGAAAAACTTTAAAAGTTCCCCTGATAGTTACAGACGGTTTAATCTTTGGAACCTATTATGTGTTCATTTTCCCTTCAGCATTAATTATACATAATTACCACCACTTTGCCCATACCCTTTCGAAAACGAAATCTGTTTACGTTTTCCGCACACGTTACACAAACGGAGTTCTTCGAGAAACGGGGCTCCTATTTACCCTCTGAAGGAGAAGGGGAGCCCGTGTGCGGCAAACCGCTTTTCTTCAAGTTTCTTTAATATCGCTTAATTACTTTTTAAACTCTGGAAACAATTAGGTTATCACCCTTTGAAGTGCAATAGACAAGTTGTGGGTGCGGGGGTGGGTGGGATGCGCCCGGCCGCGGCTGGCGGAGCCGGGAGGTGCCCGGGAGATGCTCGGGGGGTGCCCGGGAGATGATGCCCGTCCTAAGGAGAGGGGAGAACGGCTGAGGGCTGGGAAAATTCTAACTCACGTTCGGCTGGAAAGGGAGATTCTGGTTCAGGCTGAGAGCAGCGCTGATGCTGGAAAAGCTTGAGGAGGGTTGTTCGCACTTTTCAAACCTTATAATTTCACCCTGCGCACTAACCACGAAATTATATGACTGTTCTCCCTCTTCTTTTTCTTTTTTCTTTTTTTTTTATTTTCCTCCTTCTTTCTCTCCATTTTTGCCTTCTCTCTCTCCCGTCGCAGCTCACTGTCAGGTGTTTTTGGTTGGGCTTTTTTTTCCCCTCGGCCGTGCAGGGATCAAAGAGCCCCGGAGTCCAAGTGCTTATTGTGGGGCTGACACACGATCGCCTGGGCAGGGGAGAAGGGGCGACGGCGGGTGCGGGGGGCACCCCGGGGCCGCTCCCCCGGGCGTTTGCCCTCGCAAGGGGCATTTCCCCAAGGGCTTGGGGTGGGTTCTTTGTTATTTATTTTTCCCCCCTCTTTGGGGTGGCTCTTTTCCCCCCTTGTTTCATCTCGGTGCTCTCCTCTGCGGGTGCTCTGGCGAGGGAGAAAGCAAAGGGAAGGGGGACCCCCCCACACCCCCCGACTCCAAACCCTCTGCACCCGACAGCAGCTCTTTTATTTGCATGTCATGTTTATAACCTGGTGGAAACCAAGACTGATATTTGTGGTCGGGAGAAGATGACTTTCACCTCTCCGGATCACTCTCTTAAATAAAAAAGAATTGACCAGCTATGGGCGTAAGCATTTATCTTGAGTTTGCGGTCATTATCTTTATTATATAGCCTCGCAATAAATAAATCTAGTAGTTACTACCCCACAATACAAACTGTAGTATATGGGGACACCTTACTATTACTTTCTTAACAATCTGCCATCCCTTCCCCTCTAAATCTTCCCCCTGTGCCCGCCGGCCCGCACGGGTCGCTCCCCGTACGCAGGTGCGGAGCCTCCGCGCCGCTGCCTCCACCCTTCCCTGCCCGCTCCTTTTCCCCTTTTCCACTGATTCCCCCACCAAAACCTGCCCCTCGGCCCCCACAGGTGCCAGCCCTGCCCACAGGCTGCCTCCACCCCGTGCTCTGGGTGGGGAGACTCGGGGGACCGCCCGTGTGCGCATCCACCGGGTGGGTGTCCCTCCGTGGGCATCCCCTCGGGGGAGGGAATATCCCCTGGATGGGTGTCCCCTTATGGGTATCTTCCAGGTCCGTGGGTATCCCCCGGGTGGGTCTTCCCCTTGGGCAGCCCCAAGGTGGGGGTCCCCCCATGGGCATCCCCATCTGAGCACCCACGGCCCGTGGGGCGCATCCCCGGCAGGTGGGACCCAACCCCTTTTGGGGATCACCCCCTGCACCCCGTTAATACACCGCCCCCTGGCTTTCTACCTCCCACCCGGGCCCGTGTGGTGCCAGGGGAAGAGGGAACCCACGGAGGTGCTCCCCTCTCTGTTGGGGGGCCTGCTCCCTGACCCACCCCCCCTTTTTTGGGGGGGAGGGGGGAGATACACTGCCCCGGTGCTGAGCTCAGCAGCGAAGGGAAGCGCTGCCTCTGCTCCAGGAGCCCTCACCGCCCGCTCCCCTGCCTCCTCAGCCTCTCTGATCACCCCCCCCCCGCCCAGTTCCATAGGTAAATGTCCACGCAATAATATTTATTTACAGCCAGGATGCTGCGCGTATGTTTCTTTTAATTGTATTTTACCAGGGGGGGTGATTCCTTCTTTGCTTTTAAAACAAGCGGCTTGGAAAAATATTCCCATTTGGGGCGAGGGTAAGGGAGAGGAAAAGGAGGAAGGAGGGGGGGGGGGGCATTTTTATTTATACCTTGACATTTAAAAGAGCATAATTAATTTGTCCTGCTTGCATTAACATTGTTGAGGAAGGTTTCAGAAGGCTAACCAGCAAGGGAAGGGGGGGAGGAAAAATAGAAGCTCGCCTAGAAAGCTTAGTATTTTTTTTTTCTCTTTCAGATGTGTAATCAATCATTCGAGTAGGAGGCAGCAAATTGTAAAGATTCGATAGATTAAAATGCAAATGAAAGGTAGAAAAAGAAACATTAACATGGCAATCAAAGATTTAATAATCGTAAATCACGGTGGGGTTTTTTTGTTGCAGCTGCAGTTTGTGTGTTTTTTATGTTTTAATCATGTTCGTTCTATAAATAAATAATTTCTGAAACGAGACTAATTTTTTCACTATTTTAAACCGTGGCTATGGCACTAATTTTTTTTTTTTAAAGTATGGAACTCCAGATTGCAAACTATCAGACCAGAAAAAGGAGGGAGAAATAGCTAAGTTGGATTAGTTCACATTTGAGATTTCCAGTGCAATATCTTCGCCCCACTGCCTCGCAGTGCCGACTGCTTCGCTTCCCAATTGAAATCCTTATAAAGTTTATTTGGAAACGCGAATGTTTATGTAAAAGCAGACAACCGGCGTTTCGGTACAAGGCTAACGGTAGCGCCGACCTTCATTCCTGTAGGAAATATAGAAAGATAAATATATATATATATACACACACATATATAGGGGAAGAACAATATCACTTAGGCTGTAAGTGTATTACTTGCAAACTAAAGCGTTGCTAAATTTCCAAGGGGAGGGTTGAGGAGGGGGAAACCTGGGGAGAAAGCTGGTGAGTGCGGGGAAGGACGAGCTGGAGAGGATTTGCTCTCCCCGCCTCGGTTTAGCGCTGCGCGTTAAAGGGAGGCTCCCGGGCTGCCTGGGATGGCTGTAGCAAACTGAGCAGCTTTCTGCCATCATAGGCTCGGCTCTGGGGTCCCCCAAGCCCCGGGTTTGCGGGGGGCATTAGCTCATCCTCTGGGAAAGCGGCCGGGAAAAGAATTCTTTTAACTTTCGGGCGCTGCACATGGAGTTGATTTTGTGCGGCGGGGGTGGGAAGGAGTTAATCTTTATTTCGTTGGTAATCTTTATAGAGCAGAGGGAGAGAGAAGGGAGAGGGACAAAAAAACACCAACCCTTTGGCTGCTCAGGTTTGGGGGTTTTTAGCAGCGCTGCCCTCTCTATAGAGCGCTCGGCGCCGCTTCGCCGCCGTGAAAAGAAACCGGTTAAAAACAACAACTAAATGCGGAAAAAGAGCCGCGTTCCTGCGCCCTCCTCCTCCCCGCCGAGGGGGCCCGTTCCCGTCCTGTCCCCCCCCCCCGCCCCACCGTGTCCCCCCGCAGCTCTCTCCGCCCGCCGGGGCCTTTCCCCGGGGCGGCCGCCCCTCCGTGCCGCGGGGCCCCGCGCATCCCCCGCGGCCGAGCTCCGCGGGGCAGCGGCGATGCTGCCGGCGAAGGACACCCCGCGGAGCGGCCGCGGAGCCCCAGCGCAGCCCCGCAACCCTCCGCCCCGCCGCCCTCCAGGCAGGTACCCGGCCAAACGCTTCGGGATGGAGGGGGGGGCGGAATTCACCCAGTGTTTTTTTCCCACCCAAATCATATTAAACCCACTTCAATTTTTCCATCCGTGGGGCCTTATTATTTTTTCTCCTCCCTCCCCAAATTGGGGTGTCCCAGAAGGATGTCCCCACCCGGGAGCTGCCCTTGCCCTACACGCCGGCTGTCGGGGCCGCGCTCCGGGCGGTGCCCGGGACTTCTTGTCTGCCAGGCGGGGACCGGGGTGGGGAGGGGGGGATCGGGGTGGGGGGGGGCGCCGCCGCCCCCCGCAGCCCCTGACCCCGGCATGCACGGCGCGGCTCCATTGATCATCCCGGCCCGCCACCCCCTCCCTTTATGAGATAATGCAATTACAAACATCAATAAGGAGCTGCGAGGGGAATCATTATGCGGTGACAGTGATAAATGACGGTGCAGAAATAGCATGCTTCCCCCCCCCCCCCCCCCCCCCCCCCCCCCAACAATCCAGGGGCTTTGGGGGCTGAGCACAGTCACCAAGGTAACAGATGACATCCAAAATGGCACCAAAGGAAAAAAAAATGAACAGTCTTTCTTTCGCCTTTCACTCTTTTTCCCCCCCCCTCCCTGCTCTTCCAAAAGAGTTAGTTGGGGGCTTTAGAAGCAGCTGCCACACAGGCACGCAGATATTTCCACACGCATTAAAGGGACGGGGAAGGTTTTTGCTGGCTCTCACACACAAAGCAGCAGCAGCCCGGCCCCGGAGTTGAGCAGCCACCTCCGGGCAGCCACACCTCGGTGGCAGCGGGACCGTCCCGCCCCACGCGTGATCGCCTCCGCGCCGCGCACCGCCCGCCTCTGCCCCCGGCCGGGGGCAGCCGCCTCCTCCCCACGCTCGGGAAACCTTGCTTTGCTTTAATATATATATACATATCTCTCTATATTTTATCATCCCGGGCGGCATAGCAAGGTCAGAGGCGGGGGTAAATACCCTGCAGTTTTCCACGCGGGTTCGGGACGCGCGGCAGCGGGGACTTTCCGCGCAACAGCACCGGGGGTGAAAATATTCATCCTCTTGTCCGAAAAGTGCCGCTTCTGAGCCCAAAAGTACCTGTGGCTGCGGGAGGCACGGCGGGACCGGCGGGGCAAGCACACCCCCTCCACGATAGACCCTCTGCCCGGAGGGGGGGCCCGGTCCGTCCCGCTCAGCTTGGCTGGGGTTTGCTGCCCCCCTCAAAAACCCTCGTGGGGTGGGGGTGCGCGGGCAGGCCCCGCGGAGCGATGCGCGCAAATACCGTGCTGACGGGTCTGGCCCCCTCCTCCGCTCCTGGGCGGGGGGTAAAGCGTTGTGCCCGCCTTGCGCGGCACTGCGGGGAGCCGGCTCCGCGGGACGCTGCGCCCGGAGGCGGGGGGTGTGTGTGTGTGTGTGTGTACAAAAAGGGGGACACGGAAAATTAGGGCTGCTCACACACAAAAAAAAACAAAAACAAAAGGGGGGGGGGGGGGAATAGACCCTCGCCGCGGGTTGCACAAACTTTGGGCCGGCAGCGCGCAATGCCCGCGGCGCTGCGCGGGCGGGCGCTGACCCCCCCCATACCCTCCCCCGCGGCACTCTCCCGAGCCCCCAAGAGATGGCAGTCGAAGCCGGCTTTCCTCCTCCTCCTCCTCCTCTTCCTCCTCCTCCTCCGCGGGCAGCGGCAGGACAGCGGGGCGGCGAGCCGCTCCCCCCCCCCGCTTCCACCCCTCTCCCAAACTCCGCCCCCGCGCCGCGCAGCGCGCACTCCGCCGGGACGCGCAGCCCCCGGGACCGGGGCGAGGGGCTGAGGCGCAGCCGGGCAGCCCCCCCGCTTCCCTCCCCGCTCCTCCCCGGGCCCCCCCGGTGCGGTGAAAGGAGGGTAACTAGGAAACAGCGAGCGGCCCCGAAAAGGCGGAATTTCCAACGTGTAAAATGTTCTTAACGGAGCCATTGAGCGAGTGCAATAAGGCGTGAGGGGGAACTAATCTCCCCATTTAAATGTTTGTGGCAATTTTATCTAAATGAATTTTAATGCTAAACGAGGGATAATTCCCTATTTGTAACCCGTTTACTTCTCTTTCCTGTGCCTCTGAAGCTGTCTAACATCATGCGATGAACAATAACAATAAAAATACTGTCAAGGCATCTTCTTCATTTTCAATGTGTTATAATTACAGCTGATTCAATGTCTTGGGATAGAATAGTGGGTTTAATTTGAAATTTGCCCCTCCCCCCCAAAAAAGGAGGAAGGTCTGTGCCCCACTTCTCTGGGGCTGCGAGGAGGAAGGGACGCGTGTGCCCTCGCATGCAAGAGGGCGGTTTGTTGTTGTCTTTCAAGAAACATTAAAAAAAAAACCACACAACAAAACAAAACCAAAAAAAAAGAAAAAAAAAAGAGCCCCGTTCATTCACGTTTTGGCAGAAAAGTGTCATTATTCTGGGCTCACAAAGCGGGAGTGGGGATGTGCAGCCTCTTTGGTGGTACAGCGGCCCTTTCAAAAAAAAAGGGGGAAAAAAGGAAAAAAAAGGGGAAAAAAGGGAAGGAAAAGGGAAATAAAGGAAAAAAAAAAAAAGGAAAACAAGGGGAAAAAAAGAAAACTCAGTTACCAAAAAAACAAAAAAGGAGGGGGAACAGATCCAAGCTGCGGGAGGAGAGGACCCCACTTTGGTGGCTTGCTTAATTCAGAAAGCTCTGCGCTGCCTGCCCCCCTGCCTGCCCCCTGCCTGGGATCCCAGGGTGGGGGACCCAGAGCCCAGGCCAGGGGCACAGTGAGCACCCTGGGGAGGGTGTAGGGGGGCTGTTACATGTTTTTTCCTTAATTAAAATATTTATGTATTTTTTCCTACCCCCCGGGAAACTCTTATTATTTTTTTTTTAATCTAGCTGCGGTTTTATTTCAAGCAAATGAGGAGGTACCGCAGCCTCGCCGGGCTGGTCGGTGCTATTTGAGTCGCTGGCTGCGGTGCAGAAAGTACAGCTGGGCGAGGAAATTGGTTAATAAGGAGAAGACGGCATGCACCGGCCTCCGCTCGCACAGGGCCAGCAGCCCCTCGCACTGCCGCAGCATTTTGCTTACAAATATGCATCGCCCAGGCGATGGTTTCCAAGTTTTCTTTTCCATCTTCCCTTAATATGTTCAATTCCAGAACAGAAATGTAGTATGTCAGTGGGCCTCAAATAATTTAAACTGCATTTTTGAACTGTAATATTGGTGGATGGGGGTAACGCTATTTACAAATTCTGTCCGATAACGCCCTAACAATATTTACATTTATTAACAGGCAACAGTTCCCATCCTGACAATTTACAGTGCAAGTTCCGAGGAAAGTGTCTTGTAGTAGCATTATTACATTTAGTAGCATTACTTCTACATTCCTTAAATGCGAAGCCAGTATTTTAAATAGCAAATGATAGGCACATCTCTGGAGATAGTGGCTGAATTTTTGTAGCTGCTCGTCTCCCCAGTTTGGGATAGAATGGGCTACAAATACTGGAGCGGGGGGGGCAGGAAAACAAATTTTGCAAGCAGTGGAGTCACCATGACAAAAAATAATTTGTTTTTATTTTAGATTCAGATTTCATTACTGCACTCAAACTACTACAACCTGGGCTTTGAGTTATTATACAATCCAAACTGTTTTCAATCAGAAACTCTAAGACTCAGGTGCAATGATTATTATTAATAATAATTAGCTCCCCCTTGGTTTCTTGATAGAAAAAGGCTATCAACAAGCATTTGTTTAACCACAACAAAAGTATAATTAGCTTATCCCACTTAGTAAATCGTATGCATGCCACTCATACCAAACTGCTACTTTTACAAAAAAATTGCAATAATACAGATCATTTTTCCAGTCCTTTTTGCACAAAATTTATTTACAATGTATACATAAATGCTCCATGATGGGACTATGGGAGGGGGGAAAAAAAAAAAACAAATGCACACATGACCGACGTTTTGCCCAGAAAGAAAGTCAACATATTAAAAATAAATCTTCAGTCCATGTTTCGAGCTGCGTAAAACAGGAAGTGATGTACAAGGTGGTGGTTGCTGCATGGGGACAAGGATGCTCTGATGTGACCAATTAGGCTTCAAATACACTGCCTTTCCGTTTCCATGCTTCCTCCTGCCAGTCTCCTTAAGACACTGCCTGCAACAGCTGATTAATCATTGTTGATGACCGCAGTTTTTTTTCCCATCCTTCCCGATTTACATCTGTTCAGGCCAATTCAAATATGTTGAGTAAATGAATAGACATGCAAATTCACGCCCCAGGCTAGAAAGAGAGAGAGGGAGATAGATGGGGGAGAAAGGGAGAGAAAGGGAAGAAAGACAGACAGAGAGAGAGGAGGGAGAGAGAGATGTGTGCATGGCTGAAATCCTAGGATAGAAGAAAGATTCTTCTTGCCTGACATAGTTATTTTAATGCTCTAAAAATCCTGCAAATAAGCCCTTTTCTGTCATTTGCAGGAAAAGTGTAAGGCTTCTTTTTTTTTTTTCACGTAAGGAGGCTTCTGGAGGAAGTGAAGAGCTATGGAAACAAACACACATAGTGTGGAAAAATTTCACATTTTTTAAAAAATCTATAAGAAACAACGTAATATGGATAACAGTATAATAGCATTTTACAATATTTCACTCTTTGTTCTCTTAATGTCTTATATAGGTATTTAGCATGTCCCCAGAAGCTGACTTCGGTTGGTGTTTTCCTGCTTTTCAGGGTCCCTGTGAAGAATCGGAACGTCTCTTGGTCCAAAGTTGACGCCAAGAACTCCATAGTCATTGCAGAAAGACAATGTTTGAAATCTACCGTCGCTGCAGACAACGCGTTATTTCCCTTAAGCTACTGAGCATGAATGTCCATCACTTGTCCGCTCACTGCCGGCTCGCCGGTATGAAGCATTGTGGGGCTTGATGCTGACATGGGCATTCCAGGGTGGGGTGGTCCTCCATGCATCATCATCGCTGGGTGGTGAGGGTGTCCAGGAATGTAGGTATGCATGGGGGGGCCATGACGCAGCTGAGCAGGATGGGGGGGCATCTGGGGTGGGTATAGCTTGGCTGTCCCATATTTCATACCATTGGACTACCCCGAGACACATAATCCCCTGCGCATACTTTGCAGCCCTGCGGAGAGAAGAAGTGGCGGTGAGTGGTGGGGACCGTCTACCAACGTCGGGATGTGAAGCTCCTCTGCTCGGGCACGGGATGGCCAGCTCGAGCCAAAGGTGTGACGTGGAGTCACGGCTGCCCGAGTGCGGTTGCCTTTGTGGGATCCAAGCCTATGTATGGACACACAACGATGGCAACGGGAAGGATTCCCAGGTCAAAAAAACCCCCAAGAACATCCTCCCTCCTCAAAATGCAGAGTTTTGGGAGATAAAACCACTTTCTGCTTTCACGGTTGGGAACGTATGCGATGGAGATGCTTCCAATGTGGAAGCATGCTGGAGGCAGAGCCAACCTGATTGACAATTAACGTCACAAGGGATGGTGGCACCAAGCTGGGGAAGCCTTGCGAGGGCTCTCAGGTGGGCTCCATCCCCCATGGCCTTGCTCCAGCTACCTGCCTTCATCTCCCCACTTGTAAAAGCGTGCTGGGAGTACAAGGCAGGGAATACGTAGTAGCTAATGAGGGGTTTGGGAGGAGAGATGGGTGAAATTGGTGTCAAGGTTTATCAACAGTTATTTATTTAGCTCTCAAGCCCGATCACTTGGGATCTGTCCCAAGTATTTGTGCCATGCAAAGAGACTCTATACAGTAAGCACATACGTCACTGAACAAAGGCCTCGTATGAAGCCGAAAATCGATAGGATTACTAAGGACGGTGTGTTAAATCAAACCTGTATTTTAAAACACATTAAAAATATATATATAATCAATAACAGTTATCAATTAATTCTTTCCCCCTGCTCACTTCTGTTCCGGAAAAAATCAGACGCGTAACTCAGTCAACCTTTTCATTGGGCTTGGGATGAACAATAAGAAAAAAATCGGACCTAAAACAATTAAAACCTCCTGCTTTCCGTGGCCTCTGCCTTCTGCTTGGATTGCTGGAGCTGATGGGAACTGACAGGTGTATTGTTTCGGAGAGCTATAAGCTCCATAATCATCAAGGGTGAAAGGCGTCGCTATTGCTAAGGAGGTTCAATTGGCTTTAGTTCTAAGTAAGAGCGCGCTGTGAATGCGCCGAAACACCTTGGAATCAGGTCTTCAAGGCTCTATAGCAATGAATAGCTGCTTAATCTAGCCTAAAGGAACAGTTTTGAAACTAATGAAAATTGCTTATAAAATATACTGTACTCACAGCTCTTTAATCAAAAAAGATGATAATATTTTTTGTAATAACCTATTAATTTAATTGGTCACGAAGCATAAAATACATCATTTAAATTTAATTGACCCAGAAACTAAGAAACAATATTTAATTAAACTAAGCTAGAAATTCTCCATGATGAGGAATAAGGCTGTTGCATTCCCAAGCTCAGAGGAATGTTTTTCACAGCTAATTGTTAAAACTTCGTTTTGACTCACACCCAGAGAAGATGACTAGGAAATGCACTTGGCCTGGGTAACTTCAAGCCCTACGTTAATATAAGCTGGGGGCACAACAAGGATGCCAAAATAACTGCTTTTTAACTCCAGAAAGAAAGAGAAAGGAACAGAATCAGGCATCATTTAATAGAGTACGGGTTGCCTCGGTGTTTGAAACCACTCACTCTTTTTATGAAAAAAAAAACTCAAAAATTTGTATAATGTATTTTCCCCATAAAAGACAAGAGGGAAGGAAAAAAAAAACTGGGACAGTTTTTCTAGGCTTTCTTCACGAGGCCTGCCACTGAAGATTGCATTAATGATCTCTATTTTTGTATACTGAATAAGTCAAATCCATTTGTCACACTGCAAGTGATGGCATACTTAATTTGGATATAGTCAATTAGCCTGGGCTAAGCTCCATAGCCTGCTGCGCACACCTCTATTTTGTATTCTCTCTTTTTCCTTTGCCACACGTAATCCCATTATGACGGACAGACAAAGAGAAATAAACTTGAAAAAAAATAAAAAAAAAAAAAAAAATCAAAGTTTCATCCGTCGCTTTCCAAAACGCAACTAAGTGAAGCCGATGTTTATTTATCTTTTTTTTTTTTTTTTTACCTCTGAGAAGTCTCTGTTTGGCTTTTTTGGTGTCTTGCAGGTTAGCGGGAGAAATGTAACTCATGCATCAACTGCGGTTAGACAGATTTATGACACTTTGGGGACATGCTCTTTCCTCTCCCTGCGCTGCTGCAGACCGCTTACATTTTGCAAATCAGTCTGTTGCCAAGACGACGGGCTCCCCCACCTCCCCGGCTGCTTCTTGTTTTGTCATGTGCTCGGGGATGGATAATAGCATCAATGTATGGCGGCGTCGAGGTATGGCGGCGTCAACGTACGGCGCGCGCACACGCACGGGGGGTTTGGGAGCTTGGAAAGCTTGGCGCTGAATTGGAAGGGAGAGAAACCCGAAGGAGCCCAGGCGGAGGATGGATGGATGGAAAGGAAGGAACAAGCATGAGGCTATGGGCAGGGAGAACATAGGGAAATGCAAGGAGACAAATATCCCTCGGACAAAATGAGAAGAAAGACCCCGTTGTACTTACTTTCCCCCTGGCTTTGCCATTGGTTACCTAGGTGAAGGTTACATGTAGTGCCACTGCCCCTCCATGCCCATATTCATGCCCATTCCACTCATAGGTCCTAGAGGGAGATAAAAATCCGAGAAGATGCCAGAGAATGAGCAAAGTCAACAGATAGTGCCAAAAGCCCCTTTCCAAAACACAGCACGGCAGAGGGCCCAGGAACACTCGAGCGAGAAGATGCCTGGTTTCCCTCGGCCGTGTTGAAGGCAGGCAGAAGACAGGCGAGGCAAAGCAGGCAGCTGATGCAACGGCGGAGGGCGGAGGTGCGGTTACCTGCGGTTGGCACGACCGAGGTCACCCAGTCGGTGGGCGATGCTCCCCCAGGGCTTACCTGGCGCTCGGATGCCCATGTGCTGCTGGCCATCCATCACGAAACCTCCCATCGGCTGCCCGTCGGGGTTATAGGGTGTTCCTTGACTTACTGGAAAAGTGCAGAACATTGCTCTTTAGCAACAGCCCCAACCTCTTCTCATGGCTTCAAGACACAACCCCTCCACCCAGGGACTGCATGAGATGGCTATCGATGCCGGCTCTAAAAACAGGGAAGAACATCCACTGTTCGAATTTAGTGGCCAGGCTAACAAGCTTGCTTAGTTTTGGCTTAATTTCCTACTGCGAGTTTGGAAATGAAGTTAGCGATGCGAAATCCTGAGGCACGAGAAGCCCCGGCTCCAGCTGCTGCTGACGTCAATGCAAAGACCTGTATAGGAGCTGGATTTTATGGGTGGAATAATCACACTGAAATCGCAGTGTGTTAAATTACGCCCGTGTGCCTTTCTAAGAGCAGGACCTGGACACGTTCATGCCAGATATTCACCTCTAATGATAAAATAATCAAACGTACTTGAGAAGGAAGCGGGGCCCAAAGGCATCTTGGATTTGGATAGTTTGGCAGCGAGATTTGTAAAACAAAACCAATCAGGAGTAACGGGCTATTTCTCGATGGTAAATACCCAGAGCTGCGAGCCAAGACCCCAGACAGAACCGGCATAAGAAAACTTAAGATTTAAAAAAAACCTATAAAAATAAATCCCCCCCGAGATAAACCCCAAACACACAGTGATCCCAAAAGACAGCTACTAAAACGAAGAGACGAGGGACAAAAGGATCCTATACAAGTACCACTACCTGAACTCGAGGTTTTAACTGTACATTAAAAGCCGGCTTCAGAAGTAAGCTGTCTTGGGTTATTAAAGCACATAAAGCTCTACCTCATTGAATGTCTTTGAACTTTACTGAGTCCCACAACCGATTCTGACCCCTTTGCCCTTTTGACAGGTAATAAAGTTTACAGCAATTCCACACCAAGCCATGCACCAGGGAGTGGTCACAGGAGCAGAAAGAGCTGGGAAGAAAAACTCAAAACAACTACTAAAAAAAATAAAAAATAACTTCAATTCCAAAAGTCTGGTCATAGAGTGGGTAATTTTAGTTTCCTTTTTCAATTTTCAATGTCTTTCTTCCCCAAAATGTTTTAATCATGGTAGAATGACTAGGGTCGTAATGAAACAAAGCTGGTTGTATTTTAATTGTCATTCACTCCCCAGCATTCTATTTTCTCATTTATTTACCAGGTAATGGAACCTCCTGGTGAATGGCTTGAGGATGCTTTGTGCTTAGCGTGACTTGAATAACAGTTACTACTGGGGACTTGCCTGCTCGATTGGACTGGTCTATCATGGGCTGAACTATTCTTCTTCTAGCATTAATAAACCTGCAAGAAAAAAGAGGAAAGCAAACGGTTATGGAAGGGGATGACTTCCACCCATCCCCAAGCCCCCTCGCCCCGCCGTCACACACTCCGTCAGGCTTGTGTGTGGATGCAAATACTGCAAAACCTCTAACCCCGATGACCTTTTTGAGAGCACGAGCTTGGGGTTTCCGAGCTGATTATGTTTGCCTGTTTTTTTACCCCCAGTCGGACACTTCCATTTCATCTTTTCATGGGGAATTAGCCGAGTTTTCAGGAAACAATACCAGCAACGCTCTTCTTGATTCAGAACGGGGCACAAAAAAAACCACGGGTGAAGCCGACGAGATGCTCGTGAGGGCATCTGCTACCTCCCCCTCATTAGTGCCATTTCTGCCTTATGTCTTCCGACTTCTTTTTTCCATTTTTTTTTTTTTTTTTATCAAAACCTGCCCCTACCTCTCACAAACCTAATTCCCTTTTAATGCCCGCTATTAAGATAATGAACTGTGATGGCAGAACCCCATCAAATGAGGGAACGTCTGGAGTTTTATCACTGCCAAGTCACACTGCTGGGGACTTCAGAGCTGTGCATTCCTCCTAGCCATTTCTTGGTGGGTTTTTCCCCCCCCCTCTCTCTTTATGCAAAGTCTGAGGGGTCAAGGCGAGGTCATAGCTTTACAGTAATTGAATTTATAATCCTGTTTTCTCCAGCTAGGCCTGACCATTTACAGCAAACATCTTGTTAAACTGTAATTACTGGACTACTGAAAATTCCCCCCCGCTCCCCGAACAATGAAAAGCAGATCTTCGGAAATAATAAAAGAAGTACAGTTGTTTTTAAAAATAGCCATCTGCAACTGTACTCCTGGCGTTTTTGTAGCTCTTTGCCTCAGTTAGTCTTGTTATGCTTATTTGGGAAAGGAATATTTAAAATAATTTGGAGTGAAACAGAAGGAGGAGAGGGATCACAAGTGCCCTGGTCTCCTCTGCCTGCAGTCCTCGTGGCACTGAGATCAGGAGGCTCAAAACCATGGCTGGGAACCTTTCTGAAGAGTGTTAGAAGAACTTCTCTTGCGGTTTTCCTCTTCAGAAAGCTTAGTTAAAAACCATTTGGAAAACATCCCCATCAAGATTTAATCACAGCAAAGCCTCATAACCAGACTTTACATTCTTTACAAGAGAGAAAAAGAAAAATAAAAATGTGTACGCCACAATATTTACTAGTAAAGGAAGAAGCGTAAGCATGGGTAAAACCACGCTATACTTGCAAAATGCAATGGGAAAGTCCACAAAGGGCTACTTGGTGCTTGTTTTCATTGCCTTTGCTTGGGGTGGCTTAGCAGGAGCTCTCCTATGGCAGAGATAAAGTCACCAGGACCTCCCGGCGGGAAGCTCCTCTGCCCACCCATTCCCCTCGCTGGCGGGGAGAAGAATCACAAACCACCGCCCTGTGCTGTTTGTTTTGCCCTCATCAAAGACCAGCACAGCAATTTCGGTCTCCTCCTATCTCCCGTTCCTGACTGATTCCTGTTACCCAAACTCCTACAAAAAATAATCAAGATGTTGAGTCCTAATCAAACCTGTCTCAATAAAATGGGCTCAAAGGCACCAATTCTGGGTGCCAGTCTGGAAACCTTACACCTCATCTAGGTCATGTTTTGTCAGCAACAGTATTGGATCAATTTTTGTACACATTTCCAATAAAAAAACCCAATCCTCAACTCCAGCGAACAGTGTTGCAAATCAGTTTATCATTATCTTGTACAAACCATGAAAATTAGAATCATGTGAGCAGAAGGTTAGACTAATTCTCCTTTCTCATTATAAGCACAGGTGTAGCACAAACACCATGTGAAATAAGCAATTAAAAAAAATCTGCTTTTTTTCCCCCATTAGCTGCCTTAGATCCATGACCAATTAGAAAATTGTTTAATATCTGTAATCTGCATTTGCAGAAAGCAATTTTCACAGTAACTCTCCTAAGGAAAACAACAACACATAACCCCAGTGCCCCAGACATTTCTTTTTGCAAGCCTGGCAGGCTCTTGCTGTGTTTACTCAATCCTTCTCCTGCCCGATTGCCAGGACCTGTTACTGCGGCAGGTTTTCAGTAGCTGTGAGACTGCCTGGTCACCAAAACCTTCATTTGCCAAAAGCTTTTACCCCAAAGAAACCCTGAGCAACATCAAACATACACAGCCCAACTTCACAACCTTCTCTTCCTTCTCCTCCAAATGACAAGAGCTTTTAATAAGAAGGAGGAGTCTCATAATAATAACTATATAGCTAGAATAATAGAATCATAGAATGGTTTGGATTGGAAGGAACCTTAAAGATCATCTAGTTCCAACCCCCCTGCCACGGGCAGGGACACCTTCTACTAGACCAGGTTGCTCAAAGCCCCATCCAACCTGGCCTTGAACACTGCCAGGGAGGGAGCATTCACAACTGCCCTGGGAAAATAATAATAAACTATAAACAATAAATAATAAACCACATAGCTAGAACTTATCAATAATTATCTACAAGACGTGCCTACAGTAAAACATATTCTCACCTGTTTGCCCCACACTATCGCTTGTGCTATCTGCTTTAAGACCATTTTACACACAGGTAGTTAAGAGTTATCTTCTTCCTACGCATTCGTGTAAGTATTTTCTATAAGTAGCAATTCTGCCAAACAGCCCAGTGTTTGGATGTCTTTGGGGGGAATTCAGAGGCAAGAACATTTTCCTTCTGGGCAAAGTAATAAAATGACATTCTCGCTCCTCCCACTAGAAGTCAAATGGAGGTCAGCTCCCCATCCTTGTATCTGTTTAAATAAACTGGTCCAGCTGTTTGTTTCCAGGATGCCCTTTAACCTTCTGTCCCATCCTCCCTGCCTTTGTAACACAACGCTTTACTTTGCATTATAGTAGACTCCAAACCACTATGCATTTAAAAAAAAAAAAAGAAGAAAGTATTCACTTTCAAGTTTCTTCCTGCATCCCAAACCTGGAATTTGTAAGAACCCCTCAGATTAAAATTATTAATGTGTCTTGCCTTGAGAGAGCACAATGTAGTGCTGTTACATTTATAAATCACGTCTGAGAACTCTTTGCAAGCAAAATTGCAAATTAGCTGGTGCTGCAGAAATATACAGGCATGAGGATAATTTCTTCATACTCTTTTTTTTTTTTGCTTTGATAAAAGGACCAAGATCTTTTGATCACTCTTTGAATTTCCAAAGTGCCAGGCTGACGTAACACCAGCAAGAATGACAGAACAGAGAAGCTAACACGAAAAATCTCACTGCCTCTTTTCACGTATGTTCACATTCAGCTATCTTAAGAGAAAGAAACCCTAAATCACTCTAATTTTTAAAAGTTCGGAGGAATCAGGACCTAAAAAAGATATTTGCGTATTAAGTGCTACTCAAATGTAGTCTTCTCAAAATACAACTCAGCATAAAACTTAAGTTAATGATTAAGACAGCCGCATAATCTTACTCGTGTGAGTAAAGACCCGCAGAGGCTCAAAGACTTGCATAAAGTATTTTTCCCCATACCAGTGCTCTATGCACTGGTACCTTCGCTCTGATGTGGAAGGGGTTTTTAGGTTTCGGTCATTTCACCCCAAGAGCAGAATAAATACAAAAAACAAGAGATCCCTCAGTGTCCAAGTTGTACCCATCTCCCTGCCCAAGGAGAGCTGAGAACTCTGCAAAACAACGCCTTGGGTTGCTTTTTTCTATTTTTTTTTCCTTTTTTTTTTTTTTTTTTTTTTTGCACAAGGAAGGATCTGGCATGAAGGAAAAGTTTGAACAGTTGGGCAAACACAGAAGTTTGAAGTATTTATTATTTTTTTCAAGTTAACTTTTCCTTGCCCTTTTCGATACATGAGCTTGTGCTTTCCGCTGTGTGCCTAAAAGCAAGAAAAAAAACAGCTATTCCACCTGCGTAACCCTGAAGAGGAGTAGGAAACCCTCTTTTCTCCAATTTGCATTTTACTAGGATGTCTTCTCTTAGGCTTCTTGCCCAGGGTCTGTCTCCAGAGGTCACTGGCAGTCTCCCCGGTTGGTGCATCGCCGGTCTCACGGGTGAGATCCAGCCCCAGCCCCGGGGATGCGGCAATCTGCCTCTGCACTCTGACCTTCAGCTTGGCCGCCCTCGCTGCCACGTACAAGTTTTGTTTCTTCTCAGCGAGAGGCGGCACGGCTGGCGATGACAAAAGACTTATTTTAGTTGGAAATTGGCTATAATAATAGCAGCCAGAGAGCAAGGATTTTCGGAGGGTCACAAAACGCTCCGAAAGGCACAGTTCGCTGAGGCTCAGGTTACAGCCCGAGTGACATTTTCCGCGCAGATCTGGTCTTTCTCCCTTCCCCTTGTATTTCACTTCTGTTGAGTGAATAAAACAAGACCTTCCTCTGCTGTCACGAAATTTCCAAAGTCACCTTTGCTCAAGAATCGACAGAGTGATTGCGGGGACTTCCAGTTTGCAGTCTTTGTATGAAATTTTCCAGCTGTTTGAAAGGAGATGCTGAGACCTAGCGGTATATTGAATCTTTCTCTCCCCTGCCACCCCAGCCCTCCTGAATGAGCAGAGCTTCACACCGTTACTAACTTTTGATATTTGGAGTTGCAAGCTTGTTCCCTCTCAATCTTGTCCCAAAGTGCCACGTGCCAAAAGTCTGTGTATCACTAGCAGTGCCAAGAAATTCCCCCAGATCTCTCTGCCTCATTTTCTCCTTGAGCTCATTCTAGCAAACCAGGCGTAAGGACGATGAGAAAGCCCACAGTACCTACAAACCCCAGTGCTAAAATGTCTCTCGCTCTGAAAAAACAGTATCCCTCTTGACGGCAAACAAATCATTATTTTTATAACTGACGCCAGAGTAACCAGAGCCCTTCAAACTAGCAAATAATTCACTTGTAAAACCAGCTGCCCTCTTTTCTGCATACTGGGATCCTTCATTTATACAGCAGCGAAACAACCTTCTCTATTCAGCACTTAATTCCTCAACGCTTAACAGGTTTATCTCTAATAAAAACAATTTAAATGGAAAGTGTGCTATAAACCGGGATTATTACACTTCAGTAACTGCTTTATTCCTTATTTTAACATATTTTCATTTTTTTCCTGTGTATTTGTTTTCCAGAGCTTTTTAAAGAAGTCAGTTAAAGAAAAGAAAAAAAAACATAGAAATTATTTCACCAAATACTTCCAAATGTTTTAAAACAGCCTCAAAAATAGCAAGCTCCCTCTGTAATTCTGAACAGAAAAAAGAACTGCAGACTTTTGAATGGTAATCACATCTCCCCATCCCTAAAATGAGAAATAAACGTTAAAGAGTGCTTACTGCCGTTATTAGAAAGTTCTGATCCTGAAGTCAGTTAGTGAGCTTAATGACCCGTAACTACCAGTCATTAGCAATCCATGCTCTCTGTACTCCTTTTATTTGTGAAGGAAAAAAAAAAATCAAAACCCAACACCCAAGGCACTCAAGAAACTTTGTTCAATTTAAAGTCAAACCTTATGAAGTCATGTTTGGCAACTTTTCTTGGTTTTCCTCCTCCTCCTCCTCCGAACCGAAGGCAGTTCAGGACTGCAATACATCATTTACAACACTAAATGGAGGCAGGGAGGGAAGAGAGTACACGGGCTGCTAACCACCCACTCCAGACACGTAATACTGGAGTATACTCCAAATGCAGAGGGTCCATCCATCAGGAGGATCGGGAAGGTCTCCTGAAAGGTCTCCTCTCCTTCTCTCTGCCTCCTCCCCAGCACCAGGGATTGTGTACAGGGCTGGGGGTGTCACAAGACAATACTGAAGAGCGAACAAATAAAATACTATGCAAAAACTAGTGATGAAAAACCACTAATTAGCTGACAAATTTGATGTAAAGCACTAATGAAAGCCATGTGTGGTTCTGCAATTTAGTTTTAAAAATAGCTTCTGACTCCAAGCATTACTATGTGACCCCTCTGATGGATTCATGTTGTGCATTCAGAAAAGTTGCTTTAAAGCAGGAGAGTGCTATTGAATCTCTCGCAAGCCAAGCCTGCTAATGTAGCAAGCATATCGAGTGCAAAAATAGAAAGCAGAGAGATGGGATCAGGTATGCGCTCCTTGTAAGAGAGCCGGCTATGCCCTACATTCGGCCAGCCCGACATGCACCAGCTCTACCTTTGACCACCTCCTTGCTTGCTCTTCCTCCTGCTCCATACCATGCTTTCTTCTCAAATCACCGCAGGACGCATCCTGCCTCCAAATAAACAGACCAGATTTGGGGGAGCACCCTGCCACTAGCCCCATGGGACACCATGCAACTGTGGTGACCACCTCGGGGTGGCAGCGAGCCCAGTGGTGGCTCATGCTCTGGGCACAGAAGGGACAGCTGATGGCTTTCCATTGAGGTAGGATCCACAAGCTCCTGGCCCTGCCCTTCCCTTGGCCCAAAGGCTCCCCTAGCCCCACCTCTGCATAGGGCTCACGGCTGGTGGCTGCTCGATGGGTCTTTCTAGAAGAAAGCTGGGCAGGAAACGCTTTTCCACGTCTTGCAAAATTTTCTCAGCTCCCCAGAAGGAATGGAGCTAAAGCCTATTTGTATTTATTTGGTTAGTTCTGAATGAAAAACAAGGGAGGGACTCACTAGGGAGGAGTGAAGAACCAACATGCCCGGGAAGGGCTCCCTGGAGATGCTCCTCCCTGCTCTGGGCCCATCTCCAGTGCCCTCCTCGACATCATAGGCGAGCTGCTGTTTGGCCTTTCTGGTACGCTCTCCTCCTTCTCCTCCTTCCCTCCCATCACAAATCCCACTCAAAAAAAGCTCAGTCAACATGGAAAGTTTCTGGTGGAAATCCAGGTCTGGCATCCAGGCGTCTCCTGGCCAATGCCAGGGGAGCCGGAGCAGAGGCCGTGCTGCAGGTCTCAAGCCGCGCCAGGGAGGGGCTCGCAGCAACCTCATTCCCTGACACTATGCAATTCCCTCGGGGTGCAAAGCAGATGTAAAACTCGCCCTCGCAGCCGAGATGATGTAAGGGGAAATCTTTACATGGCAAAGCGCCAGCAGAGCTGACCTCCTGTCTCTTGTTCCCGGCTCCCAAAATCCCAGCGCAGCTGTACTCTGCTGATCGCCGTGTGCCACAATTAGCCTTTAAGGAATATGGCAAGGATTCATCTATTAGAGCAGCACTAAGGCTGCTCTAACTCATGCCCAGGACAGCGCTGGGCCCCATACAGCACTGCAGTTGGGTACATGGCCCAAAATCTTGCCTCCCGCAAAAATGCTCTCCCTGCCCAAGGACTGATGCTGCCTGGTTACTGTTCCACTGCAGATCTGGACAGTGATTACTCTCAGTGCCATACAGTGCACTGTCCTTTGCTGGGATAGAGATGTATGTGCTACACACTGTGCAGATGACACCACAAACCCCAGGACCTTCCAAACGCTCGTGGCAGAGGGTGGGCAGGCCCTCCGTAAATTTTGATAGCAGCTCAGACTGAGATGCACATCTCCCAGCTTGGGATTTTCTCCCAGCTCTAAGGGGGTCTGAACCTCAGCTTCCCACCTGAACCTTCAGGAGAGCACGTCTGGACTCTGTAACTCAGGTCCGGGTTTGATGCATGCTATCAGTGCAAGCCAGCAGCTTGTCTTCAGCAGATCACTTCAAACCAACCAACCGAGACCCGCCTGATGGCAGCGATTATGGGTGAGAACTGATAGCAAACTACTTGCTATTTCTTTGAAAACACTCCTCTCTCTTTCAGCAATTTCCTTGTCCGCTGTCAATTCAGTATAAACTCTTCTTCAAGCAAATGTAGTGTCTGTGAGGTGCCTGCATGATCTCCAAGCTTTCTCCTGCCACACAAATGGTCTAAACGCAGTGGTCCTCCTTTGAGGTCAAGGCTTCTTCCATACATCAAGTTGGAAGCCTTGTCCGAACACCTTTTTCCCTGCTCACTCCTACCTATAACACATACGACATGGGATCTGGAAGCCATGCTTGGTCCTCCAGCCCAAGTGAAAGCAGAGAGGTTGCTCCCACATCTGGGGCTGGTTGAAGTGCATTCCTGCTCATTGAAGAATGTGAGAAATGCTCTGTCCACCCTCCTGGGTGGATTTCCGCACCCTCCTCTTGTCTCCAGAAGTCCACTTAAGGAGTATGGAGTAACCCTGTACCCTCTCTCCCCACACCAGCTCTTCCAGCCTGCGGGACATGGAGAAGCAAACCCAGGTTGACCAATCAAAAGCCTTAACAAGTTTCTTTGGGGGAAAACACCCTCAAAGTCCCCAGAAAGAAAACATAATGAACCGCTATATAGGACCTGTGATTCGTACATGAAATAGGTTTTGACATCACTCTGGTCTATGCCCCAAGACCTCAGCTTGGGTGGAGGAGGGAAGCTGTGATTCCTGTGGTTGCGTCCTCCTCACCACTAGTGAGACAACAAACATGAGGACGTTGGTGTATTTTGTGTGATGTGGGCACCTGAAAAACTGGTTTGATTTTTTTTCCTTTTTTTTTTTTTCCCCCCAGAAACCACAAAAGAGACAACTCTGAGTCATGGCCAACCTGAAAAACAACCCCATGCTTCTGGACAAACTCCCCCCCAAGACATCCTACTTCAAAACATTGTTTTCTAATCACTACTAATAACCTACTTTGTAATCTACTTTATCTAAACATAATTTTCCATTAAGTGAAGTAATTCATTTCACTTATAATCTTACTCCTGACAGTGTTTTATTCAGGGCAGGAGAAAAGACATCCTCAGAAAACAACGCCAAGAAAACACACACATGGGGAGGTCAGAGAAATGTCGAAGATAAAAAGAATTTGTGAGACCACAGGGACATAGAAAGCTTAGGGATCAGCCCCTCAGATGGTATAAACCACCTTTATAAACCAGGTGAGAAGTCGGACATCTCTGGGGTAAATCTGAATTAAGAAGGAGCAATTGCTATTTGGCTTTACCATGAGCCAAAAAAGGCACAAGGACTATAGAGCCTGGGCAAGGAAAAGAAATAATAACCCATGAAACTGTTACATGACCTAGATTTCGTTGAAGAACTGTGGATGTAATATTTTTTAAGCAGCATCTGCTGCCGTTTCTTTTCTTTTGAAAAAGTAAAATAAAAGGCAGGAGCCTCGTTAGCGCTAATGCTGGTGTAGCTGGCCATACATCAGTTACACTGAAATCGTTTCAGGGCAGGCAGTGCAAAATGCACACCCTCGACGGCACGTCCTCGCCCTGCGCCTCTGGCTGTGTTTCATTTTTGAGCAGAGAAAATTGGTTTAGCCAGAAAAGAGGTAACATTTGCCCCATTTTTAATATTTCAGGCTGACTTTTTAACCACGCGGTTTGTTTTATGCAGGTGCAGCCCGGAGCTAGCGCCTGATGTAAGTGCGAGAGAGGGTCTCTGAGGGCACCTTTCTCCATGTGTCGGTGTTTCAGTTCGCAATGGTTAATTGCTCTACACCAATCTCGGCAACTGTTGACACAAAATAGGTGGAGATCAGGTCTGTGCAAGCACAAAATACCAGAAAGGCAAACTATATGTAAACACACTTCAGATAGCTATGACAAGAATAGACCAAAACCTGACTTGCAAAGCAATGACAAAACATTACTCTCTCCTTCTCTCTTTTTTTTTTTAATATATTGAGGGGGTGTGTGTACATATATAATTTTTTTTAATATATCGAGGATATTTTTCCTGACAGAAGCATCTCTTGTGCTAAAGAGAAATCAAGCCTTGAGAAATGTATTTACAGAAGTTGGCGCAGAGCCCTCCCCTTGCTTGCAATGCAGCATTCCCACAATACAATAGTGTCCTGGATGGGTTTTTTTTAAAGCCAGACTCTTGGTTTGAGACAATGCACACCTGAATCTCAGCCTTCTAAAATAAAAAGTATCAACCAAAGCCTTCTGACCCCTACCCTGGTCCTGCAGAGCAAAGCTAGGGCAGGAGCGGAGAAAAGAGCAATGTTTGCACGGCGCTGTTTCATCGTATTTCCCTGACACTTTCGCTACAGAATATTAATGCACTGACTAAAAGAAAGTTTGTCAGGTACAAAACCACCCCAGAAGAGGATGGAAGGCCCAAGGGAAAACAGGATATTTTTTTTTTGGCCGCGTATTAACTTCTCAAGTGCTGAGAGCCTTTCATTAGTCAAGACTATTGGCAGGTGAAACCTGTTTGCACCATATGATGCTCTGCAGTGGGAACTGACCTTTCTCCCTCTCAAAAAAGCATCTGTGTGCATAAAATAACACCAGTTATTTTATTTGCTCAATGCTCAGGGCACCATTAATTAGCCTGTTAGCTTGTGCAAAATGATTCCACATTTGCTCTCGAAATAAATGGTGTTTCCTCTGATGGTTTTGCCCAGCCTGAATCCAGGGGATATCGGAGGAATGGTTAGGGGAAACATCCTCCCCTGGTGCTCCTAGATGTCGTGACCCCTGTTTTGGGGCAGTTTGGGGCACGCGGGGACTGCCAGGGTCTATCAGCTCTCCAGGGTGAACACCCTTCCTCTGCTCCACCCGAAATCCCGGAGGCCAAGGTGAGCATTTACCCCAAAAACCTCTTTATCCACCTCCTCTGAGCATCTTCCCCCTTTGGAAAAACACTCGTGTTTCATGCCAAAACTGTTACCGCTACTCCTTAAACCCGTGTGCCGAAACCAAACCCTGCACATTCAAACCACTGCGCTGTATTTTGAAATGGTTTTACTGAACTAAAAAAAAATACCAGCCTAAAATCTGGTGACACAATAGTACCTGATGGCTCTAAATTCACAACTCTTCCCCCTGCAAGCTATTTGCTCAGCTTTTCTAATAATACCTTGGCTGCCTGGCAGCTCTCCAGGGCTGTCTAAGGCAATATGCAAGCTAAACATTTTTTCATCCGATTTCAATATTTTCTTATGAGTAACTATACAGGATTTTACCTAGTGAGTATTCCTGATTGCTGTAATTTAAGAACAGAGAAATAGACTACAGATGTAATATTATTATTGCAATTGGCATTCAAGGTGAAAGGCATAACAATTAGCTAAGACTTAGTGAAAACATAAATGTAAAAATCTGCTTGAAAAACCCAGCACATGGTACGTTTAGAACAGCTAATTTACCTTACATATTCCGAATTGCTCAAACGGTGTAACAATTCACCCAGCAAGATCCTTTTCTAAAGAGTTTTCTTGGGGGTTTGTGTTTTTTGGGGGGGCATGATTTTCACATCGCAAACACCTACTGTCTTATTTTACTCTGGAATAACAAACAATACATATTTGTTAAACCTGCAACATATATTCTTTCTTACTTCCATTTTTCCTCCTTTCTCATGTATTCCCATTAACAAAACAGTGTTTAAATAACATCTGTATACATATTCTTGAATCACATAAAGAAGGAAAGTAAATAGTTTCCAAAATCTGATGGTTAAGTTTGTATTGCTGAAGTTGAGAGGATAATTTGTGAATGTTTTAACATTTACAAGTAAATAAGTACTTGTATTTACTGTATCTGATTACTGAGAAAAGTATTTGTTATGTTCTTACACAGATTCAAATTGCATCTTGACCTTTTCTTGTTTAATCTGTTTACTGCAACAAAAGCAGTAATAGATACATCTGAAAACAAGCAGATATTTTACTCGCCTAGGACCAAAAACCCCCACGTGCGACATGCTCCGCAAAGTGGCAAACCGAATAGCTTGTCTAGTTCTTGTAGCCTGTGATTTGGTAGGTGAAAATCCACCCCTGCGTATAGGACCAGCACCTGCTTTTGCTATGATCCCTCCCTGCCAGCCTCCTCCCTCACTTACACCCTAAAAATAGTGCTGAAGTGGGACTAAAGTGGTGCGCTGGTCACGTGCTGGCCTTTTGCTCAGGGTGAGTATCACCCTCAGAGAAGGAACTGAGCGAAGCTGATGTCTATGTTAAACACCCAGCCCCATGAAGGAGCCTTTCCATCCCCTCCAAGGGGCTGACGTGGGGCTCAACACATGGGAATCACGCAACAACATTATCACTTGGACTTGGGGTGTTTGGGGTGTGCTTTAAATGCACTGAACCCCACGTGTGCTATGATAAAAAAATCACAGCGGGAAACCAAGGGCCTGGGACTGTTTCCCAAAAGTTGGCAGGGCGGAGAGCCATGCAGCCGCTCCGCCTTCCCTTCCATGTCTGCAGAGGGGCAGGCAGGGGCTTTCTGCATCTGCCCCATCTGCATCCTCCCATCTGCCCCATCAGCACCTGTTCCCATCTGCACCACCCCATCCACCCCATGAGCATCCCCCCCATCTGCATCCCTCCATCCGCGTCTCCCATCTGCCCCATCAGCATCTTCCCCTGTGCCTCCTATCCGCATTTCCCCATCTGCATTCTCCCCACCTGCATCCCCCCATCTGCTTCAGCCATAACCCCGCCATCTGCAAGCCAGACCAGGCACGACCAGCGAGCAGATGGGAAGGACACCCCTTGCACTGGTGCTCCCCATTCATCGCTGGGTGCTGGGGAGCAATCCCCCATGAGAAGTGCAAAATCCTTCCATGCCATGCCACAGCACCTTGCCTGTCCTTGCCACGGCAAAGTGCTTCGCCCCCTGCCCCATTGCGACTACAGCAGTGAAGCTCTACCACTGCAGTGACCAGTGAGCAAAGAAACAGAGGCAGGAGAAAATTCCTGCCAGAGGGGAGTTGTGATGGGGCTAAAAGAGTAATAAAGTATTTCTGGGTGTCTATGCCCTGAGCTGGCTGTGCTCCATACAGTAAAGTGGTCCGATCCCTATCGCAAACCTATCTCAGATTTTTCAAACTCATCTTCAGGCTGGTCTTGAAGCCTTTTAAAAATTTCTTCCTTATAAAGTTTCAGCACAAATAACTTCAGCTGTCGCCAAGAATGAGATTAGGGAAATTTACATTATTTGATCATTTTTTCCAGTGTGTTTGGTTGGGGTTTGGTCTTTTTTTTTTTTTTTGCAAGCCTAGGAAATTATACACAAAATTGACATTTAAAGAAGCCAAGGTCATAAAATCAAGAACTCAAGAGTCAGGAAACTCTATTACTAGAGCTGCTTGCACCCTATTCTTTAATCTTCTTTATATGCAAACAGTTCGGTTACCAGCTTGGGGTACAATTTTTGATAGGGCCCAATGCCTCAACCACCCCAATGACAGTTATGTTTATTATAAGAACAAGCCAGGGCACTATAATGTAGAAAAATTGATTTCTACAGGAAATAAACTCTGTCAAAGTTGAATGAATAAGGCAACAAACAGCAAGAAAAGCAAAGCAGTCCTGGCTGAAGCAGCTGAACGCCGCACTGGAGAAGGGGATTTTCAGCTCTGTGTCTGCCTTTGACTGCTTGGAAGCTGCTGAGGAAAGCATCGAACCCAAACTTTTCCCCAGCAGTTACTGACTTCTTGCGCCTCCTCCATGCCCAGCACTGGACCTTGCCAATGTAAGATGACGAGGCATTAAAAATTTGGAGTTTCCACTGAACTCAGTGGTCATTTGACCTTAAATGTGGATAACTTGCTGTCATTTCGAGTCATCTCACAGTCCCAGACCAACATAAAACCGGTGGCTGTGCTGGACCTGGACCTCCCTGAGCCTCACTTCTTTACCTGTGAACCGGGACAACACTATGCTCTCTCTTTGCCGGGGAGCTGTAAAAATATTCTGCAGACCCACAGCCTTGTATGCATATATAGGCAAGTGAAGGTCAGGGGAGGACTTGGGTATTATAGCCACAGGAAACCCAGCAGTAATTATTAATTCCATTTTCAAGCATAGTGTGAATACAGCTCAGCAAACGAAGCACTGAAGAATGAGGGTAAGATAAAATATTGACTAGCTGCTCCATCATTGTCTGGTCTGTGCCCTAGATAGCACAAGGGTATTTTGGAAAAAAGCAGAATGGAAACACCTAATAAAAGGCTGGAGCTTTAAGAATTTGAATTTTCAAACTTAATCTTTTTTTTTAAGATCGTTTTAATGCGGTTGTATGCACCTCTGCATAGAGAGATAGTCACTTATAGACATGCACATATAGAGAGGTTATATAGGCACATTATTCTACAAATACACAGACATTTATCTGTGTGTACCTAGACTTTCATAAAACATAAACAAGCACCTGACACCTAATGCAGCCCTTGATGAGAATTGCTCTCTCCATTGAGTACCACCAGTAATTATTTACCATTAGTTCTTAACGGGAAGAGATTCAGCTGGGATGTAGTAAACACGAAAACTGTGTATATCGTTCAATATAGCCTGGCCGGCTCTCAGCTGAGGGAAGAAGCAATTGGATCACACCTCCTGGATATTTCAATCACAGTTTTTATCACCAGGGAAAAGCACCTTATTAATCTGTACTAGGTTAGGTCCCTTCCACGTCCATAAATGCAGTGCTGTCAAGATTATACAAGTGCCCCTTCGAGTTCACGTTACCGTGCTTCGAACCCTAAACTGCTGCGGGGTTAAAAGACAGAGACCTGAAGGGTTCATTTAGACTAACGACATCTTGAACTCTGCTACCTTCCTACCTGCCACAGATTTCTTTTTGCAACACGGTAAGGGCTCTCTCTTCCCAAGACAGAAACATCCGACTGGGGCAAAAAGATGGTCCTAAAGGGCAACGCTGGTGATTCGCAAGGAAAATCGTCATGTGGGAAAAAAAAAAAGTGAAAAATCCTCTGCGTGGATTATTTCATTGCTTTAAATAAAAAATAAAACAACCCAAGCAAAAGGGTCAAGTTAAAACTGTAGTATTTTTAAAGACATGTGCCCTACCACTGATAGGTTTTCTGGCACGTCTCACATCATCGCCCCATTCCTGTGACTCCTCCACCATCAATAGGAGTTGTGTGCATCAACCCAGGGAGGCCAAACACCGGGCAGACCGTATGTGAAAAGCACCATTTTTTTCATTCTGGCCAAGAACCGAAGTATGCAACTAGCACATACTGTAAAGGCATTCAAAATATGACAAAAAAAATTGTTCAAATGCTTTCAATCTGCAGAAAACAAATGCTCTCTTCACTCACTGCTCTGTGGCAAACTTCTAATTCCATCCAGAAAATCCAGCATTCCCAGTCTGGGCTAACGACCATGCTACCAGACATGAGTTTATGTTTTTCATGCACATTTCATGTATTCCCACATGCTGTGTTGCTGCCAATAATTTATGACTGATCTGCACCCAGCCTGCCCTTCAGCATTTCATTTAATCTCTGCAACAGTGATTTACAATGACTCATCATTAATACAAAAAATGTACATGTGTGTTAACAAGTTGGGAAGAATCTAAGGAGGAAGGCAAAATTTTGTGCAAGTAGTGGCTGATGGACTTACGAGCCCACTGAAGAAAGGCAAAGCTAACCAGAAACGATACGTTAGCTCTTCCCTGCAGCAAATAATTTAGGCAAGAAGAGTTTCTTCTCCTGCGTACCGCCTTAGAACAAAAGGGGTTGAGGAAAAGGTTGGTAGAGGGTTGCTCTGTACCCCCCAGGATTTGGGAGGGGATGAGTAGCTCCTTGGTCACCCCATGGCTGGATGTTTCCCGAGGATGCACATGTGTGTGTGTGCAACCTGCACACTCAGTCACAGCCTCATGGCCTCCTTGTCCCTTAGCACCCATTACAAAAAGCAAGGGCTGAATGACCATATTTTGGCATCTCTGCCCACCACCTGTGATTTAAGAAAGCCCCAACACTCTCTATTATGTTAAATCTTGGTGGGCTGAGGAGGGAAGGGGAATTGTCTCAATAATTTATACAATTGTAACACCACAGCAGAATTACCAAACTAGCTCAAGCAGAGGAAGCCTGCCCTACATCCACAAGACTTCAGTTATAATGTATTTTGACCTACTTTTTTTTTTTTCCCTTCCTTGCACATCAGAACTTACAAAAACACATCTGACGACAAGCCAAAGTAAAAACTCCTCAAATTCGAGGTGAAATGGATACTGAAAAACACCCTGGAAAAAATTCCACCAGCTTTAGTTCAAAGCATCCCATGCTCATCATCTCAAAAAAAATTCTTTGATGGACCACCCTAAATGGACATAGTTGCCCACGCCGAACCGTACACTCCTGGACCCTTCCGAAGCAGCACATGCTTGCTCCACCCCACTGTTAAATAAGACCCCTGATGAACATGCACAGGTTCTCAACTGGCCAAAGCACCTATCGTTAAACTGAAGGACAACCATATAAATTAGGGTATTGCCTGGGTGAAGTTTGGAGGACGTAAAGCTGAAGCAAACACTAATTTTTCCGGGCTGAGACAAAACACCCCAGGTTACGTTTCCTTATAACACGTATTTTACTTTTAGTGCCTTTTATTCCTCCATTTTAAAGTAAGTATCTTGGAAGTGTACTTCACATATACTAAGTATTTGGCGTTTTCCTTTATTCAGTGTCTTAAAGGGCTTCAAAAAATTGATCTCCCAGGGCTGCTGTGGGGTCACAGAAATTGATAACCTGTACAAGCTATGCTTATGTGAGCCCGCCTGCGTCGCCCAGATAGTGCACTTTGTAAATTAATCCTCCAAAGGCAAATATATTGTAAGTAGCTTGTTATCTCTAAAGTACTAAATTGAAGAATACATGGGATTATATTGACAGAAATTACATTTTCTGTAATGGGGTTTAATATATCTAAAATCTCTCCCATAGGCTCCTACTCTCTCTAAGAGAGGAGGGTTTGTTAATGTAGGTGCAATGGACATCAAGACCAAATTTATTCACTAAAATGGATTAGGCCATGTAATCAGAGCTTCAATAATATTAATCTCTGACACTTATTGAATGGGAAAAAAATACTTTTGTCTGCAAACTGGCATTCCTCCCTCCCTTCTCGCCAGCAGGCTTGCTGTTCGCCTTGGCCATTTTCTGGGTATTACTTCAAAGAGGATAAGGTTTCCCATCATAAACACTAATCTAAAAATATTAGGACAATTAATTAGATACACTTAGTTTTACAAGGTATTAGATTGCAATACACTTCAAATATTGACACTTGTTCTGGGATAGTGGGAGAAACCTGCATTTCGATGCAGTAACAAAGGGTAATAAATCAAACTTTTCTTTAAGGGTTTGCTGTTGTGTTTTTATACTTAAATCACAAGTAATTTTCACTGGTTGCCTTCACCACGTTCTGGACACTTAGCAACCCCAAATCCACTGCAGAAACAGCACGGATCCAGATTTCCTTCAAACAAATCACTACTAAAACAGATCAGGGGCTCCAGCAACCCTTAGCTGGAATAAATAAATAAAATTGCTCCACACCGTACTTTAGCAGCAAAGAGCCAGATTGTCCTCAAAGTTTATTCAAGCTTTCAACAACTCAACTTTTTAACCAAACCAGTAAAGAGAGAGAAGGATGTCAGTCAAAAAGAAAAACTCCACTAACAACATTAAAAAAAGCATGACAGCATCCCAAAATAACAATACGCTTTGCAGAAACAGGGCCAACTGCCCTTTTTTTTTCACCCAACATCTCAACCTCTTCCAAGACCAAAGTTTTCCAAATGGATGTGGCTTTCTCTTGAAGAAGACACATCCTCAGCCAGAAGCAGGACCGATACCCAAATGGGAATACACTGAAATCTGCCCACTGAGAAAGCGATGGGAAAATAAAACACTGCTTGTTTTCTGTGACAGCAAACCTCCTAGTTCCCATAACCGAAACCACTCGCCCAGCTATATCACTTTTGCATCAATAAACTGTTGGGGGGACAGAAGCAGACAAGGGCAAGGTGTGTCCTCAAAAATGCAAAGCGTTAGCCAGAGGGTGCCAGCGGCCGTATAGAAACACTAAGGAAAATTACTTACCAATTGTTCACTTGAAGTATAGTGAGCCCTGTGTCTTGTGCCAACTGCTTTTTCTGTTCTTCTGAAGGGTAAGGGTGCTATAAGACACCAAAATAAATATATACATTTAAAACAATGCTTTTTTTTTTCCTACTTTTTATTTTTAATTAAAAAAAAAAACAAATCAGAAGCATGACATCTATTATTGAAAGGTGAAAATGCTGAGGTGTGTCACTCTTTTATAATTATTAATGGGCTACTACATCACTTAATTAATGGTAGTAAAAGACAAGCCAATTATAAAGATTAGTGAAGTGGAGAAATAACTGCTTAGGATACTGGCAGTACCTTGATACTCAAGAAGGCTATTTGTTGCATTAGCTGAAAGTTTTTGCACTTGTCTCGAATGACCGATTAGAGTCAAATCGCCTTTTTTTTTTCCTGTATTTCACAGAACAATAAAGAATGCGATAAAGCACTTCTCTGTAAAACTAAAACGGACTGATGTTTTCTGAGATAGTGAACACAAATCTTGCCAGTGCCTCAAAATAATTTACAAATAAGATCAGCATCCTGAACATAAACAAACGCCTGGGTTCTGAACGCAGGCCAAGGCAAGGTCAATGATCAGCACATTTTTGCCTGACGTTAACATAGCTGTGCTGCACTAATCCTGAGAGACAGAAAATAAATACTGGTTTAATTGAAGATAATGTTAAAATTCAATCATAAGTTAAGTTTCTTGTGAGAACTTGATTGCTTTCTCAGAAAATTCACTTCTGCATGAATACAGATTGCTTAATAAATCAACAGCAAAAACCACATCCAAGTTTGAAATTTAGAAATTACACTAGCAATATCATTTCTGTCCTTGCCCTCCACGTAAAATGTCACCATCCGAAAAGGAAATGGCCAAACATCGCAAACATAACAATTCCCAGGAAAAACCCTGGTTTTGAGGATCCAGTTTGGCTCCTAACCTGGACACCCGAGTTTCAGTACACATTGGATTCAGACCTGGTCTGCTGCAAGGTACGTAGTAACATTTCAATAAAGATAATTTGATATAACTGGTTAGACCTACCCCAACATCCTGTTTTAGCAGTTGATTTCACAAAGTATTTGCTGTTATACACACATCCCTCTTTTTCCCCCCGAAACATTCCCGTATTCTTTGGATATATTCTTCAGCATATTACACGAGATGTAAACTGAAACCTTGTAAAGTGTAAGAATTTAAAACCTCGTAAAATTCCATCTTATTGGTATCGTAACTATTTAGCAGATTTTATATATTCTTGTAAACAGCATAATCTGACACCTAATGCTGTGTTACATGGCTGCATCACCTCACTTTACCAGATAAGAATTTTTGTAGTAACTCCCACAGCTTCCCCTTGCCCTGCATGCCCATTTCAAAGCCCACCGCTGTGGCAATCAGCTCCAAAAGATACATTTTTTTCCCCTCAAAATGGGGAGGAACTTCCCTCTCTTTTAAAAATACTGTTGCTTGACAGTGTGCCCACAGAGAACCTGCACACCTGTAAACTACCCCCTGTACTTTCTGCATGTATGTGAAACAGCTCCAAGTATTGCAAAGTGGAATACACAGGGAAGAGGATTTTACTTTTTTTTAATGGGTAATTTGCATTTTACACATGCATAAATACAGCATGAATTTTATCGTCCGCCTTATATACATGTTCATCCACAACAAACAGTCGTACTTGACTTAGGTCCATCTACCTGAAAATACCATTTTGCTTCTCTTAAAAAAAAAACAAACCCTACAGAGATGATCTGTAACATTTTCATCTTTATAGCTTACTTCCCTTTTCATTACTTTGAATCAAGCGAGGACAAAATTATTCTTTTTTTTTTTTCTTATTTCGCTTTGCCACCTTACATGTGATCTAATTTTAAGTAATTGAACAAACTGTGTCTAATTTCATGCAGCAAGCAATAATTACTAGACGGCCTCTAGCTATTGGAATTGAGAACTCTGTCTCCATTAAGCAATTTTCAATTGTTCTGGACTTTTTTTGCAAATAGACAGGACTGGATAAAATTAGCCATCAGAATAATACAGTCACTGTAAAAATAATTGCTTTAAAAGTCCCAAACCCCAAATTCCTCAAATTGCAGTATGTTTAAGGCCATCTGATTATTTTTTTTCATAGCCTAGCATAGCATAAACTTTTAATTTCATGATAAATCTATAATTGCCATAATCACATGATAGCCTGGGACTTCATGTAGCTAATCCCTCTTAGCTAAAGGTTCACAATGCAGCAGGCTTTTTAACTACGAGTCGGTGTGGTTTAAAATAATCTTAAAATGCTGGGCATCCTTATTATATAAGCTTTCTGTGGATCGTACGAGTTGTTCCTTTGTAGGCTAAAAAAAAAAAATTAAAATAATAAAAATGACTTGACAAAGAATCAGCATGCCACAGGCTAGGTTGCTATAAAAACATTCAAAGCCTTGTTGTGTTCCCACCCACAGGGCTAGGAAGGCCTGTGCTACAGGCAAAGGCCGACATCCATTGCAACAGAGAGAAAGGGGGAAACCCTGAGAACTGCCATTTTAAGAAGAAATAGGAAATTCGGTCGAAAGTGTTGCTGTTGGTCTTTATTTCACCCGTGCAAGAACGACAGGTGCCTTCCAAAAGCTTTCTAATGGCTGTTTAAAGGGATAAAAACACATGCACAGCGATATGTGTATATATATTGCATATATATGTATATTTGCATGTATATGTATAAAATATCTATAAATATATATTAAATAATATATATCCTAATCAAATGGTTTAATTTTAGGTAGTCCTGTGAGAGCAGGGACTTGGACCTTAATCCTTAGGGGTCCCTTCCAACTTGAGATATTCTATGAAATATATAAATACATAAAACATCTAAATATAAAATAAATATATCTAAATATATAGATATATAAAAATATAAGACATATAAATATAAAAAAATATAAAAATATACTATGGAAGTGTGTGTCTAAAAAGACCACACTGACTCCCGTTGGCAAGTCCCACCTATCACTCTGGATCACTTTGGGATATCAAAGCAATTGTACCACTGTTCAATAAACAGTGACTTGAGACCTTTACTTTGTTGTGTACATTAGCTCCTAACCATTATCTCTTAAAAGCTTAATTATTTGCAAACAATTGATCAAGATGGGAATTGGAGAAAAGAGAAGCTGGACCACCGGGAGAGCTGGCAATGCATTAGGAGAGCAAACAGAAGTTACCTTTAGGTCTTATAATCAGAATTAACGATTGGGACCGTACACAGGGCAGCGCGAGAAGCTGTAACGCTCTCACTGGGAGTGTTTCCCCATTTGATCTGCATTAACACCTCAAGTGAAAGCCATAAAACGGTGATTACAGATGGGAACGCTGACCCTCCTTCCCAGAACCAGCCCAGCTTGTGGATACTGGAAGACTGCAGACAGGCTTCCTTGCCAAGGCCAGAGGAAAGGGCAAATCCAAGGTGAAAAAAAAGTAGGAAGCAGGCAGGTTTAATAAAAAAAAATAAAAAAGGCATTTGAAAGAAAAAGGCTGACAACAGATAAGGACTCTGAATCTGCTCCAGTATTTTCTGATCATGCCTGCTGCTGCTACAGCACTACAGAGCAGCACCCACCGAACGGTATGAGACCTAGTGCTTTTCCCTTCCCATAAATCTAGCGCTGAAATGCGGATTGTTTGGCACCATTAATGTGTTTTTGAGGCTCTGTGGTATTACTTTTAATAATGACTTACTACAGAAAGTGATTGCTTAATAACACCATCAAAGTCCGCCATGCAAATGAAAATTATCCCTGGGGGATTTGCCCGAGGGTAATACGAACAGTTAAGGAACATTTGAAAAGGTAAAATAACTATGCAAAATATGAGTCAGAGCAGTCATTTTAGCAGTAACAAAGAAATCAAAGTGACAGAGAGAAAAATGTAACTTTCCATCATATTCTCTCGTTCACTGTTTTATGAATGGTATTTAGAGAGGCAGCAGCCTTAATAAAAGCCCCTTTTTAATGCAGCCGAGATAATTTTTAGCAAAACAAACAATAAAACTTTTAAATTCTTTTTTTACCACCTTTGACTACAGCCAATGGTAAAATCTCCAGTAGATCCAGATGGAAAGCATCCAAGTTTGTCCCTTAATGATACCCCTTGTCCAACGTACTCCTTTCCTCAATTTTCCGCCCCAGGCTGCAAACGCTGGATGCCAGGACAGCGATAGACTTTATCTTATCTGTAACCTGGTATCATAACACTCCCTCCCTCTCTGCCTTGCCCGCCGTGGCAGTGCAATCGTCATGGTCGCAGAAAAATATGAAAAATAATCCTGCCCAGACCTTACTGCTGAGATAACGGGAGGCAAACCCACCCCTTCTCACCTCCCCAAATTACTAATTCCTCAGGGCACCAAACAGCCTCAGCACCAACACTGCCAACCAGCCCTACGCAGCGCAGAGCCAGCAGCAACCCCCAAGCAAAAGGTTGAATGTTACATTATAAGGATGTCGTGGCAACCATCCAGCGTCGCCCTTATCGCGACAGTGCCGTCGCTTGGCTGACCACGCTGGGAGAACCATTTCGGAAGTCCTTTTATCCCCCTTCCTCCAGCCCTTTGCCTCCTCCAGAGCTCAGCCTAATGCACCAAGGTGAGATGACCTTGAGCTAAACTCTGGTAGGTGATGGAGAGAAACTACCCCCCCCAAAATGTATGCCCTCAGGAGTGGCTATTAACTGTTTTCTAACCTCAAAATAAAAAGAAAAAAAAAACCAACACTGTGACTTTTCTTGTTTCTGAAGAGCAAGCCAGCCTACACCTGACTCAGTAACCAGAATAAAGCCCAAGGTTCAGCCCTCCAGTGACAAACTGCACATCAGTTTTACGCTGAGCTCTGAATCCTTGCTTTACCCAAACTTGTCCAGGGTTAGCTAAGGTTTGGGTCTCTCCCCTTCCCCTACCTCCTCCTGGTTTGCATTTGAACTGTTTACATTAGTGATCAAGTTGATCTACCATAAATTATTATTTTTTTTCAATATCCATAATGCTTTCCTATTGTCTCTCGGCTTTATGAATTAGTTTTACTGTTGCAGTGAATGCTTTTTTTGTCTCCTGACTGCACATTATCAAAGGGACACTTTGTGCCTGCCATTTGCATTACAAAAGCAGTGCATGGTGTAGTCTAAGAACAGAGCTTGAATTTATAGCAGTCGAGTCCTGGATCCTCACACCATGCCAGCCTCCGAAAGAATAACAGAGGTTCCTGGATTTGCAAACTAGCCAAAAAACGGTCGGATCACTATCCGTAAAGTCACAAGATTTCAACCCGCTTCCTTCATCGGCCACCAGCGTATTTAGAGGGAGCGATAAAGAGAACGCATTGAGTGCCCTTGCCTATTCTGCAGGCTGCGTGAATCGGTTTATAGACCATCCCTGTGACCTGCTTTATATTCAGGCAAGGCTTTAAAAAGTTGCCAAGTTGAGGTGAGCTGCCAGGGACGGGGGGAAAGAAAAATCAACTCAGAAGCTGCAAACTCGATCCTGTTTATCCCCCGGGACTGGCTTGCACGTCGGAGGAAATACTAAACACCGAGAAGGAAGTTGTTTTATTAGAAATGCATCTATGAGGCAGGGAAGAAAAAAGCCTGAGCAAAGTTTGCACAGTCTTTTCCTTGGCTGAGAGCAGTGAGTCAGCCTGATAATGCTGTTGAAGTGTGAGCTGGCTTTGGCATTTCAAACTCCTCGTTGCTTTTTCAGCACAGCAAGAAAACGCAGTCCATCTGACATGGTCATGTTGCAGACAAAGCCAGCCTATTCCTCTTTCAAAAGAAAATATTTCCTCAACTTCTTATAATAGTTTAATATCCCTGCAGTAAGATTTTTTTCATAGCATTACTGTTAATAAATCCTGGGACTGCCAGAGTTATTGAACTGCAAACTACGAATGCAAAATCAACAGGCGTGCTCAGTCTTGGAAAGTTAAAAATGCATCAAAATATGCACTGTGACAAGAGGCTGCAGCCTTGTATCGCTACGGCGAGGCCGTACGCTGCTGTTCGACTTCTGCATCAGCCCATCCCTATGAGATGGGGCTCTGAGACGCTGTCCATTGCTGCTCTTACAAAAGGTTGTGTAGGCGGTGCTGGCAAACCTGCCAAAAAATAGAAGGTGAGGAAAGGAGGCAGAATCCGACTCTCCTAAGGCAAATGCAGGGTGTAAAATACAGAGCCAATACCCCAGAAGTTTTAACATCTGAACATAGAGCAACCTGATTAAACAGGGGTTGGGTTGGTTTTGCAGGCAGGGGGGTGGAAGAGATGTTTTATTTGCGGGGGCTTACGAGGGGAAGAGGTACTGGCAACAGCGACATTTTTTAATGAAGGACTTATGCCGGGGGAAAAAAAAATGCTCTGTGCTTCTCTTTTTTTTTTCCCATTTGCCCTCTTGTAAATAATTTTCTTGCAAAAAGTTGTCTGTGACAAGTTTTGGCACTCGCTAAACATAAATATCCTTTCCAAGGCTGATGGAGAGACATGGTATGGCTTGGGATGTGCTGCCAATACTTCTCTGGTGGCCCCATCGAATTATTCATAATGCGAGCACTCATTAAGGGGAAAAAAAGGTTCAGATCATCCCTTGCACAGGATATTACAGAAGTCAGAAAATGGAAAAAACCTTTTAACTCATCTAATCCATCCTCTGGCTGCTAAAATATTATTCCTTCCATACCATATATTATTACCCACTGCCTTTTCCAGTTGAGCTTTAGCTACTTCAAGCAATGGTGCTTCTGCTATTTCCTTTTGAGACACTCTGATAGACCTCAGTGTTTGGAGCTTACTCTGGCTCCCACCAGCTTTCAGTTTAAGCTGAGTCTATGCAGACACTCCCATGCCATACCTGGGTAACTGAGCAGAGCTTTTCCCATGTTAAACATTCCTTTAGTGCCTGTACGTATGTGCACGCAGAAAACACACATGCAGTGCTTGCACACACATGTTAGCTTCTCTTAATACACTTACAAGTGATTTTTTGCTCTAGCATCGAGATTATTTGTGCTAATGTGGACATGGGCGATGCGCTTTCCCATCCTCTGCCCCATTTTTCTTTATTATTACTATTTTTTTTGCTCTACCACAGCCTAAAGATAACCAAGGTCAGGGTAATTAAAAGGAAAATCGCACTCAAAAGCTCAGCAAAACTCTCTTCAGTGCAGCACATGGCCGAAAACAATGAAATATTACATCCAAGTGACACCAAAGGAACCAAGGAAATGAATCACCCCGACTTCCAACCATGTTAGAGCTAAAATTCACACCCTTGAAACCTGGATTTTCAGTTAAGCCAGCACCTTTATCAGGTAGCCGCGGAAAGCAGGAAGGTGAACCCCAGCCTTTCCTAGGTGAGCAGCTTTTGGGAAGGAGGAAAAAATATCCCCATCCGCGACATGCTAAAGGAAATCCTGACTACCTGATAACTCCATAAAAGCGCTGTTGTTGTTTTTAGAGCTGGTCTAAGACAGATTAGCTCAGGTAAGTATCTCCTAACCAGAAGCCTTTTCTCAGCAATAAGTCACTGTCCTTATCTACCTCCAATGACTTTCTAAACAGGTGGGCTCGGATATAACTCCGCAATCTCTGGGAAACGTTGTAATCCCACAGAGCTAAGCTGAGAGCTTTTATTTGTGCTTTCTGCTCTCTTTCTCAGGCTGCCTTTGGTACATCAGGAGCTCCCTCTGTAAACCGGGGATAAAAACGCTCCCCTACACCTACCTCCCTTACCCTACACATTGGAGCGACCCGGGCCATAGAGGGCTGCTGTATTCAGCCAGGTCCCTAATGTCAAGCACAGGCTTTAGGACTGAGCAGGAGCTTTAGGCAGGTTTCCCAGGGTGATAGCACCCTTGGGAGCAGCCACCAAGCAATTTTGGGAAGCCTCCTGCCATAAGCTCGGCCACCTTTTTCCATGGAGGGACCAGGCAGTCATGCGAAGAGTGTTCAAGGCAACCACCTCATCGAGGTGCCAATCTTCAACACCAAGACGAGGGGGGTTTTACATTCAACATTTTCTATTTGGAAAAAAAAAAAAACAAAAAACAAACCACACCAAGGAAGGAAATGAAAAGATAAAGTTGCTATTTTGCAACACCGCTTTGTTGGCATGGAAAGTCCTTGAACAGATGCCCCGTCCACCATTAAATATTCACAACATATCCTTGTAAGAGAATAAAGCCCACTCAACTTATATGTAAAAACACTGTGTGTTCTTCATAAAAAAAGAAGATGCATTTAAAGATCCAGGAGGAAAAAAAAAAGGAGGAGGGAAAAGGAAAAAAAAAAACAAGCCAGCAAAACACCACCATTCTCCAAAGAAGCAGATTCTTGGAAGTAGCGTGCATTCTCCGGTGTTAATTTCCCACTTAAATTACAGTGATGCTGTAGCCTCATCTCATTAGAGATCATTGTCCCCAGTAGACAGTTGTGTTTATGGGGGATTCTTGCTGTTCCACACCTGCTGCTCAGGTTGCTATGTGATAAAGCCTGCATACAAACAGCAGTCTTGAGGTTGCTGGACTGCAACTGATGAGCCCAGGCTAATTCAGGGTGATTATGTAGTTTACTGGACCACTAAACCTCTTTAAGCTTGTAATTACTGCCTATTTGAGTAAAGAACATTCAAAAGCAATTCACTGCATCATGCCTGCCACAGCTGGAAGCAGGCTGCCAGCAGTCTGCGGGGACATTAAAATCTACGAGGACGGGGATTCAAGCACAGCTCGTAGGCACCAACGGCGGCGGCAGCCAAGTGTGTTCACATTCCAGCTCACCTTTTCTGACCAGGCGTACTATTAAAGGTGCAATGAAAACTATAGAAAAGCAATAAAGATGACAAATAACGGGACGTAATTGAAAGAACTGCATTTTAATGACTCTCCCCCTCTTCCTTCTCCCCTTATATTGGCTAAAAAAAAAAAAAATTAAGCCTTTTGTCATGACAAGGGAAGGGAAAGAAAAGGCCTTTTGCAAAAGGGGAAATGCGCTGCGTCAACGTGAGTGTTTCTCTTTTGAAGCTGGGGGCTTTCCTCATGTTTGGAATTTTCAGAAAGAAAAAGTTTACTTGTAAAGTGAATGCAGACTACATCTTATTACGTATTTGGCAGCAAATGACGATGCAGAGGCATCTTAATCACTGAATCTTGGTTAAATCCTCCTCACCGAGACTTCATGAAACCTCCAAGAGTACCTCCAGACCTGGAACACGTACAAACCCTCCTCTCACCGCTGCATCGCTTGCAAGCACTGGGAAATGCCCCAAACCACCACTCAGCAAAACAACTCCACCCCGCGCAGCAACACAAAAGTCAGGCACGGGTCCTTACTATTGAGACAAGGTTTTTTTTTTTAAATAATAAATAAACATCGCTCTGATTCTATTTGCCTTTTGAGTTTTGAACCACTCGAGTCCTCCTTCTCAAGCCTTCCCCTGCAGCTCTCAGTGAGCAAGAAGCTATTTAAAAAGGTGCCTTGGTTTTTTGCATAATGAGCAGCCTTTGGGAGCAGGGTCTGGGGGAAGAAGAGCAGATCAAATGGGACCTATGACACAGGCAGAAAGGTTGGTAATGGGGATTTTTACAAGTGAGTAAATGAAGGTCCGGAGAGGATTGCTCCAGCAGAGCTGGAAAAACAGCACTGGTGAAATGGAGGGAGGTTGCCAACGTGGCCACCGAGCCCCGACGCCACGTTGGCTCCACTGGGAGCCCTGACAAGGTGGCAGCACCTGTCCGTGTGGCTCCGGTTGAAGAGCTGGGTCCTCGGAGCCCTCCCTGCCTCCAGCCACTCCACAACGCCATCTCCCTGCTATTATACTTCCATGTGTGAGGTCCGCGTCCATGGGCCTAACGAGCCGCCCTATTAGCTAACTGCATGAAATGTATTTTAAAGCCTCACAGGATGTTTGGAGATCCAGAATTCATCAGTGTCGTTTCCCTGTCCCGCTAACAACTGCGGCAGCTGCCTGGGAGTGGGAAAAAGCAAAAATAAACCAGGAAAAATAAAATAAACCGTTGCTATCGATATAATTAACCCTGGACTGAAGGTAATTTTAAGAGATTTCTCCCCTCATCTAATAAATTGCCTTGTTTTAAAGAACATGGACATCTCATCTGTAGTATCAACCTCACTATATATCTAGAGAGGGAAAGGGGAAAAAGAAAAACCCATGCACGTGTGAGCACGCCACTGTTAACAAACATCAGCTTTTAAAGAATATAAAAGCATTTGGGAAGTTTATTCTTAAAAAGCATGTAAATTCCAGCCACAACAATCCTCCAACCTAACCCCATCCAAGCCGCAAAGAGCCACAGGCTTCTATGTTATCCAGCCATCACTCTTATTAATATTCATTAAGCAGGTCTACTTGCATTTTCATAAGCTGCGAAGGTGGCAAAAGAAACAATCAGAATTCTTTAACACACAGGCATTATCCATTCAACATCTGCCAAAGAGGAGCGCATACAGATCTGAGGTTGAAATTCAAATGCAATTTACCTGGGTGAGAGCTGGGCTTCACTTCCCAACACCCAGCAAGCTATTTCGGGCGCTCTTGTTTATCCATCCCAGCTTTTACATCCCCCTAAGTTCACTCTCCGTTATTTTTACCTTTAAAACAAGAGTCCCTCATAAATTACCTCCTTCGTCCCTTAGCTCTAATGAGCTCCCTCCTGCTAAAATAGCCCACGTTCAGTAAGATTGCATATATGAATAATATAGCCAAGTTTTACCTCGGAAAACTTGACTAAGCAATTCTGCTTTCTGAATAGAGAATTCATTTATCTATACCCATTTAGCGCGTGAAATCCCTTTGACTGGCTTCAGGGTGTGGACCTGTGCAGAAATACAGACTTTCTGACCAGCCTGGGCTAAAATTTAACTCTGAGAGATGAATTAAGAAGTCTCCAAAAGAAAACAAATGCTCTAATTAATTATTTACCCTACTTAGCAAAGAAACCTGGCTGATAATGCTAATGAATTTAAGAATAAAACAGACATGTGTTCCCAGGATGATAGTTATATGTGCAAGGATGTGAACCAAAAAAAGTGCAATTTAGATCTCCTGAGAGCCACAAAAAAGCACATCCCAATTCTCCCCCAAATCTCCAGATCCAACCCTAAATTAACATGCATTTGCTCACAAGTTCACTATGTATTGATTCCTGTCTTTTGTAAGAACCTCCTTAAAAAGGCTTGGATGGTCTCCGGGATGTGGCTCTTCCCTCTTGGCAACCTGCTTGGACAGAGAGGGCTCTCCCCTAAAAAATAACCTTTTCCCCCCACCAAAGTCAATGCAGCTCTCCACCAATTTCACCTGGCTTTCAAAAACCTCTAAAGACCAAACCGTGTCCTCCCTCATGGAGGGTTGGTGGGACCGAACTTTGCATTTCAGTGGGAATATTCATGGAGCAAAGCACTTCCCGGGGCTTGGTGTTGGCTAAAGCTGGGGGGATGAGCCCTGAAACTGCAAACCTGTCTGCGCCTGTGTAACTTTAGATATGGTGATTAGCTGCAGTGAACTCAGCCAAAGCCTGGGGTGCCTAAAGGATATGTCCTCATCTTTGTAAGGCAAGACCCTCAGTGGGCGTCTTCTACAGGATGATGGATGGACGAGGCCAAGACAGGTTTTTGGAAGGGGCTCTTCAAAAACCCAAAGAGAGTCAGCTACAAGAAGCCAGGGCCCACCCCATCCCCAGCCTAAGCATCCCCCCCATCCTCTCCTGCCTGGTCTCCTTCGAGGTCTGAACACATCAAGCACCACGCACGTGAGGATGCCTCCACAGATACCACCATAAAAGAGACAATCAACGTATTTGGAAGCAAAAGCGTTGAGACGGCATGTCGCTTCCATGGCATGTCGCTTCCAGCAATGTGATGGCCATTAACAGTTTACAAGGAATAACACATAATCAATTAGTTTTCTCAATATCAAGCTCACAATGCCCCTCTTTGCTTCCCCCTCCTTTCTGAACAAAACTCCACGCTTCTTTTAGAAAGATCTAAATGAAAGTAGCTAAAGACCAAAAAAATGTCACCACTAACAAGTCATAAAGTAGGAAAGAGAGATCAGGCACATTTGATCTTCTTCTATACACGAACCTTTCTGAGATGACTCCTCCAATTAAAAAAAGTAGTCAAATTTATCATTTTGATGATATGAAATGATGAACTTGACTATTATATGCATATATTTTGTTTAATGGCTTCATTTCTTTTAATAACAAAGAGAAACTAGATCTTTACAGATGAAAGCTTTATTTCATGGCTTCGGTGCTACTGGGATTTTAAAAATCTGTGATGTTAACCAAAATGTGATAATTGATGTTCTCAAGGGCCCTATTTTATAGCATTTTATGCAGAGCCAAACTATACACGAGACATTACAAACATGATGTTTAGCCCTATTTTAAGTAAGTAGAACCGACCCCGGTGTCAGAGGCCCCTGTAATTGTTTTCTGCCTGCTTCTCGTTCCTCTGAACAGTTACTTGTGCAGCAAAGTCTGGCTGTAGAAATACTGTGACAAAGGCATTAGCTCTCTGAAGACTTGTTATAAAATGATCTTGAAAGGCATCATTCATAGGATTTTGGCTGGGAGGCGACAAGAGTGATTGCAATGTAACTACTTTACCTGTAGCGGGCTGCCTTGAAGGGTCTGTTGACACACAGAAGAAGAGACACACAAAAAAGATGCTAAAAAATATAAAAAACGCTAAAAAAAAAAAAAAGCTAATTCTGCTACCGTTTTTATATCAGTTAATTCCTAAGATAGAGATAATCAGAAACACCTCATCAAACTTGATCACGCTCTCAATCCTTCTGAAGATCTTCTCATCTACTCCACTTTTATTTTTACGTTAGTAGATTGAAAACTTGTTTCAGACAACGGCAGCACTCATGCGTACACAGCATTAAGGATGCTCTTGTTTAATACATTTTATACATGTCTATACATCTTTACGCACACAGAGGTGCGTGTGCACGGATGAGGATCGATGTAATTCTGCAAACTACGCCTTCCACCCCAAAAGCAGGGATCCAACCACTGTTTTAGGGAAAGGTAGCCCAAGATGGCAGCTCATGATTAATGGCTGTATCATCCCTGGCTCGGCGGCAGCGAGGCCCCAGGTCTGATCTGCCAAGCATCCCCTTCGTCTGCAGCCGATCAGCAGATGTAAGCACATAGGCCCTGTCAGCTTGACATATCATTCCTACGACAATGTCAACGAGTATTAATGTTCAATTATCTGTCCTAGAAATAACCCTCGCCTTTACGCATTGTGTAACTGGGCGCGCGGCGCCACAGTAATCCAAACGACAAGGGCAGAGATGCCCGCACTCACCCGCTCGCTCTGAGTTGGCTTCCCAACATCGTGATGACATTGCCTCGCGGTAGTGCATGGATGCCTTCCCCCTCCTGCCTCTCCCTGGTTGTGGGGGTTTTTTTTTGGAAGACATGAAGAAAGGACCCCAAAGACCTTTCTCCTCCTCTTCGCATGTTGTATGTTGCCCATCAGCATGCTGAGATACGCTTGGAAAAGATATATTTTGATTTCATGCCCATGCAGAACCATGAGGAGTTTGCTTGTTTGCTTTTACAGAGGGCTGTAAGCTGCCCGTTAACCTGGCAGCCTCTCTTTATGTCCCGTGCTCGGGTATATATACATACCCGAGTTATATTTATATATCTATATAGATATCTAGATATATCTCTATATATCTATTTATATCTATATATATACAGATATTATCGATCTATATCTCTATATCTCTATCCATATCTATCTATCTATTTATATCTATATCTATATCTATATCTATATCTATATATACTATCTATCTATCTATCATCTCTCTGTCTCTCTCTCTCTCTCTCTCTCTCTCTCTCTATCATTTACCATCAAATGCAAATGTCAACAGCAGCTTCTTCCAGGGCTATGTCAAGATCGATTCAACCCCCCAACTACAGGGCTGGAGCAATTTGACCAGATGAAACATTACAGCTTCCCTTTGTTAAAGCAAGTTTAAAATAAGACCCCCAGTAGAGAGATGATTTGAAGAACAAACACAAGTTCATTCCTGGCATCTTTTACTACTGTTCAAATATTAAAATTATGGATCAAGCCAAATTTAAATACGACTCTCGAAGCAAAGAGCTTACCAAGTATTCTTTTAAATCAGTGTTACGGTCAAATTACCACTCTTTCAAATAGGCTGCTGTGACGGAGTTTGCATGATTTTTTTTTTTTTGTTACTATGGCACAGCTTCCTTGAACTAACATTCAAAGGTTATCGGCACTAAGTTATGCTTGCTAAGTCTTCTTATACAACTCACAATCGGAGGCAGGGAGTGGGAGGAAGCAGTGTGATAACCAGTGCCAGCTTTGAGATAAAGCCCTCCACCTAATCTCTGTTTATTTAGACAACCATCTAACCACAGCACCGTGTGTAAAAACAAGCCAGGTGTATGGCTAAGGAAATTTCTCCTGCCTTATCTTGACTGCTTTATATTTTGGGGCAAAGGGAAGCAGAGTTTTTTTTTTTATTTTTTCAAGATAACTTTGAAAATTTAAATGATCCCAAAGTTTGAGGGTTTGATGTTTGGATTTGTTCAGCTGGCCACGCTTTTTTTGCTTTGTTTTGTTGGGAGGGGAGGTGATGGTAACAAAGCACATTTTATTCCATGCTTTTGTATTTCTGGAGGTTTTGGAGAAAAAGCTTTGCCATATCGCATTTAAGAACGAAGATCCTGCATTGAAATATTTCCCACCAGAGGGGATTCAGGGCGTTTGGAACACATATACATACCATGGGAGCAAACTGGATAGCGTTTGAAATGTATTTCACCCTAAAGAGCCAACAGAGAGTCAGGCACCCAGCAAACCTCCGCAGCAGCAGCGCCGAAGCTGCTTTACCAGCGCTGAAGCTGCTTTTCCAGTGCTGGTGCCAAAATAGAAAAGCTCTTGCAGGTCAGGCCACGAGAAGAAGCACCGTAAGGCATCTGGCTGAAGGATAACTGAGCCTCCCTCCAGCTTCAGCAGCAATATTAAACTGCGGTGGGAAGCTCGCACGTCAGCTGATGGCTCTATTTCTCCTGTTGTATGAGCCCAAAGTTGCCTCTGATGTACTCAAACTCGTTTTCTCCCCATTTTTTTCCCCCTCTGATAATTCACCCCACTATTTACTCAATCATTTTAGGCAGGGGGAAGTGATGAATGTTTCTGAGCACCAGTTTTTTTGGTGCAAGATGAATAACCCCAAGGAGCAACTTACACTGAGTCCCAGGCTCCTGTCAGCCCTATAATTGATGATGTTTTCACTGTAAGGGGTGGGGACTGGGACACATTAAGGCTCAATAGGGGAAGTAAACGGAGTGAACTGACTCAGCAACTATGCCTTTTACTACAGCTTCTAATAAGGATAAACTGATTACTGCCAAATGTACTTTAACATCACAGGGAGGGGGGGGGGAAAATAAATCGATCTGCTCAAAGGAAATAAATGCCATATCAGAAGTTTTTTTAAAAGTGAACTTTTATATTCAAAAGTGTAGAGGCATGTTTCAGCAGCATGTGCTGCCATTTGCCGCTCAACCAAAAATGAATTTGCAGCCTTGAAATGCACCCTAAAGATGAACGCTGCAAAGCGACTGCTGCAAAGCCAACCTATCTTTTTTCTAATCTCGCTCTCAAATGGCTTCGATAACAAAGAGGTGCACAGCGATGCTCGCGCTGTATTTCAAACGCTGACTTTATGTCAGCATCTTTTTACAGCGACGGGGAGAGCGGATGTTCCGCTTCTGCGCCAGGCAGTGGGGAAGGCAAGCGGGCGGCCGCCCAGGTTGCCAGGGGTGACTACGGAGCTGACAACCCCGGGATCCTGCAAAACCCACCCTGACTGATGGCTTCTGGGTTTCCACTGACCTTTGATCCTCCTGGCTTTGGCTGGGAACAAAAGAGCCCGTTCACCAGGGCCCCTCGCACGTATATTTAACGAAAGCGGTCATCGCCTAAATGCTGATTAATATGTTTGCTTTACGTGCGGTGGGAGGAGGACCACGGCCATCCCGTGCCGCCACGCAGGTAAGTGCCAGGCTGTAAAAACAGAATATATCCTAGCTTGCATGTCACACAAAATAAATCAAGGAAATCCACCACAAGGCACATAAAAATGACTAAAACAGGTAAAGACAATTTTTGTCACCGACGCAAGAAGCTGCCAGGCTGGCGACGGCACCAGAAGCATTTCCCCGTGTCCCCGAAAACCTGCACGGAGTTTCTGTCATTAGAGATTTGGTGCTGCCCTGACACCGAGGGCCATCAGCAGCTCGAACACACTGCCACAAAGACGCTGCTGGCGACGACAACCATGGAGGATGCTATCCGACCCTCAGCGGCAACTTTCATCGCCGCATATTGTCACCATAGCAATGAAGCTGGATGCAGGCAAATGACAAGGGTCTGTCATCACTCAGCCCCAGCCTGACAGCCTTCAGCACCACTCGCTCTCATCCAGCCTCAATAGGCAAATATGTCCTCAGCGGGCCCAAAAGTAATAATCTGCCCTTCTGCAATGTCATCCTTTTGCCAGCACTCCCAATAGCGGTGTGCAGACCTTATACCCCATGGGGATGCTTTGTTTTGTTCCTCAGCAAGTTTTCATGCTTTAGGGAAAAGGGAAAACAAGGAAGGGGGAGCCAGAAAGGAGACAGTGAGTGCCCAAACTTTAAATATCAGAGATAATCAACAAACAAAAACAAAAGGAAAATATAGCTGTTACACAAATGGCAGTAAAACATGAAAATTAATGTTTGAAAGGAATACGACGATACTTTCCACACAAGGGCTTCAGCAAGGAATAGGAATGTTATTGTGAAAGTCTCAACCTCCCTTTAATATTAAACACAGGAGTTGTATATAAAAATGCATCCGCCGCTCCCTTCATAGAAACAGGCATTTGGGGTGAAGTCAGGATAACTGGCAAGGTACGCCAGCAAACACACAGCTCTGCCTTCACGCCGACACCGAAATCAGGGGTCCCACCAATTTTCATGATCCTCCTGCCAGAGATGCCACAAAGAGACAATTAACTTGGTCTACTTCCCTGCTGCCTTGGTGGAAGTACGGCGAGAAACGACAGAAATCGGAGATGGCAAACGCTATCTCATCTAGAGCTTGTCTGCCTGGTTGGATTAATCATAGTCTCTATTTTGGAGAATTTCTGTGCGGGGTCAGTTTTTACTCATCCCGCCCATGCAAAGTCGCCCCTTCCAATCGTGGCACATGCAGAAGACGGTGAGAAAGATCTGTCTTGGTGGTTACCTTACTTAGCTCATCTCGACCACGCACTTTGTATTTTACTTTGTGTTTAGTCATACAGAATAACCCGATTTAACAGCGATCCCATGTATCGCGCAAGCCCTCTCACCATTTAGAAAGCCGCCTCTTAATGATATTTAATTTAGACTCGCTTATATGCTACATTTGCTAGTGAACACATTGGCTCTGTGGCTCTTATTTAACACGTCCGCCATACCCCCGTAGCGTGTGACACGCTTGCCGGTCCACGGCAGCCCTGGGAAGACAATTCACTGCTTGAACATTTTTAAACCTGATTTACCGTTCCGGAGAAACAACTACGCAACTAATCTTCCAGGACAAATGTAATGCCGAAGAACAACTAAACTGAAACGTATAAATTCCATATATACTTAAAAATATTATTGTCTGTAATTTAATATAACAATATTTCTAGGCCTATAACCTCGCACACAGAGGCAATTTCCCAAGCATTAATACTTAAATGGGTCATATGCACCACATCTGTCATTCTGTCCTGAAGTCTATGAGGCACAACCAAGACTCTGCAAGCCTATTGATTTTTCTAGCATTTGCTTTAATTTACTTAACCATTGAGAAATCCATCAGTACATAAAGGGCAACTGTCCATTACTGCCTCATTTGCAGACATTCTTTCCCCTCACTTTGTTTTTTTTTTTTTTTTTGGTAAATATTTCCCCTTCAATCGCTGTGTGTGTTTACAGTGTAAAAATGAATCCAGAAAGTGCTCACACCTGTTTCTGTGCAGTAACTGCTGCACTGAGGTATATGTAATGTGCTTAAAGATAGAATAAATATCTCGACATTATTACATCTGTGTGCAAAGGGTGGTAAATTAGATCCTAATTACATTAACAGGGATTCTGCCTCCCAGCTTAAATTTTACATGAGCACTCTGTAAAAATCCAAAAGCTCTGCTGTGGTTTCTTTACGAGCTGGTGATTACAGCTACTTCCTATGCGGGTCACTAAATATTCTGTTTACAAATAAATGAAGAAGCTTTGAGCCAACTTGCCAGGGTAATAATCCGTGGGTTTTGTTTTTTTTCTTTTTCCCCCAGCAAACCTTTACCACATAAGCATGGCAACAATCACAAGCCCTGGCTTCATCTAATTACTCTATCACATAATTCCACAAATTGCCTTTTCACTTGGGGAGCCAAGTGCAAACACGCTCACAGTGGGATTTCAGGCAGCAGCTTTCATTTACTACTCATTTCTTGTTAAATTAAACACAAAAACACCAGTTGTGCGAAAGAAGTCAAAAAAGAATGCTTGCAAATGAGCCAGACAAGTGTATCTTATATTTATACCATTTGCACAAAATAGCTCATTGGCAAGCTGGGTTTTTAATGGCACCGTTATGCCTTTAACCCTTTTAAAGCCCCGGCGCAAGGCTGGTAACCAGATCATCCCGACCAAACTCAACCGGGTGTAACGGCATCAGGCAGTGCATCAGCTTTATTAGCCAACATGGCATCCTTTAGTTAATAACTGGCAAGACGAGGCAGCGAGCCCTGACTTCGCCTCCACATAGCCCCTCCGGCTTCACAGGAGTTTAACGGGGAACAACCCAGGGCAGAATTTGGCCCACGAATTCCTGGGTTTTACACCCACCTAATACAAGGGAAGGACAGTCCTACAAATAAATCAAGTGGGATTTGTAAATGCAATTCCTGTTTCACCCCGGTAAGGCCCCCTGAGGTGTGGGGGAACCAGGGAGACTTGGGGACAGAGGGACCTGGAGGGTCAGACCCCTGCTAATTATCTGAGCTGTAACAAGGCAGGATTTGAAGCTGCCACCGAGGAACACAAATTATTTTGAAAATAATTGCAGCCAGTGTAACGTCGCTGGTGGAAGTGAACCAGGGGTTACGCCGCGCTAAGATGACATTTTTTACATCAACAAGTACAAAACTAAAACACGGCCATTAGTAATTAAAGCTGTTCCTTTTGTAGCACCAGAGCCAGTAGGTCAGGTACCATTTTACATCAGAAACCAGGCCCTGATGGCTGTAGATTTGCCAGCATTATCTGCACAGGGAGGGGAAAAAAAACCCCAAAACATTAGCAGCAGCTGTCTGTGTGCCTCGACATTGAAAATCCTTTTCATACAGACAGGTGGAGTAATTTAAAAGCCAATGTGGTGCAATTTTGATGCAACTAATGCCACTGTTTACTATAACGCCACCATTACTGCTGTTTATGAAAACATTACTAAAATTGCATTTTATTCATAAGAATCTTAAGATTTGGGTTATTACCAGCTTCAAAATCATTCTGTCCCCAACTGTAGCTTATGACCCTCCGGGGTTTACAACCTGCTGCACTGACAGACCCATGCTCAGGTTTCGACAATGAAATCAAGGGTTTATCCTCTCTGCCATTCCCACGCAAGCACAGTGCAACACCTGGATCAGCACAAAGTTCCCGGCAAATAAGTAGAGTTCTGCCAACAAATCTATTAATTAGCCAGATTTATCTAATATGGCATTTACCTTCCCAAAAATATCACCTAATGACACGAAAAACTCTGGTTGACATGAATAAAGGTGGTTAGAAAGAAGAGTTTCACTTCAAAGCTGACTGCAGGTAATGGAGAGAGCAAGCCACCTAAGGCAGAGTCCCACCACTTCCCCTCTGAGTTCAAAGAAAGTCCTTGAAAAACATTTATATCATGAGCAGAGCCTTGTTCTTACTACTGTGACTAAAGTGATACTTTAGTGTCACTAACTTGACTACCTCACTTCTTGCATCACTAGTACAGAGCATCATAGTGGGAATAACTTGGTGGTTTGTTGGGGTTTTTTTGTTTAACATATTTCCAAAATGTCTTATGCTGTACAGGTTGGATTAGAAAAGGTCAACCAGTAGCCAGGAAAGGAATATTCATGCTATACTTAAAGTCTGAGAAGTATTTTCTGGCAGAAGTTTCTGGTTCATAAAGCAGAAGATGCAGTGGTAAGTCTCCTAGAGCTTGCCTTATTAAAATGATGGCCCACCACTTGAAGTGAAACGAGTCCTCTGCTAAATACTATGGGTCTAAATCAGGCAATGATGCAAAATGCGAGGTAAATTAGATAACTACATATTAACTTAAACTCTTTTCTGCCTGCTTACCTTCTCTCTACACATATATTTAGTGCTGCTATAGCTTACAGGGTGAGGAGCTGGAAGTGCAAAGGTGAGTCTGATCAATACGTTCGTTCAGATATTGAAAACTGGATTTTCAGCTGAGCATTTGGGGGGAAAGGATGACATTATCCATGGAAAATTTTAACTTTCCATCAATGAAAAAAATCCCTTTCCAGAAGAAAAGTTTACTGTGGGTAATTTTGATGGGCAGACAGTAAATATAACCAGTTAATATTAGGAATCAGGGCTTCTTGAATATATGCAATGAGAAAAAACGTGTAAGCTATAACAGTGCAGATTCTGTGTGGCTGAAGGTAAATGCATTAAAAGGGGAACAAAACTTTTAAAATAGGTAAAAAACCGAGTCGCTTCCCATGCCTGTCCTGGAGCAACAAACAGCCGGTATTCACTGCAATATCACTATTTCAGTTCATTCAGACAAGGGTTAAGTTCACACAAACAGATGTAGGATACTCTATGCCAGAGCAAGGGAATGCATCTTACACAACTCGACGTAGCACTTCCAAATGTGACCCTATTTGAAGGGCAGCTTATCTTACACCGCAGATTAACAGATCTCATCAGATACGTGCCCAACTGGTTTGGTGCCTCATATTTTGGCACTTTACCTGATCTGATTAAGTCGCTCGCTAGCTTAACACTGCTGCGCCGTGAAACTCAAGAGGAGATTGCCAATAAAAAATTAACACTGGCACTTATATACATAAGCATATCTGAGAATCAACATAGGCTCTTTTGTAGCAACTGTGTTAGAGGACAAGCTAAACAAACAACTAATAATGAACAACTGAGCCCACGAATTTATCCTCATTTCCTGCTCACCCACTGCTTGCCAAGATACTGTTGTTGCCTTTGGTGTACTTTGTATCGCAAATTATTTGCCAAAATATTTCCATGGATACTTCCAGATTTACAAATTGGTGGGCAGACTTTTTCCCTCCCCCTCTCCCCCTTCAAAATGTGAGACTTGAATTTCATACGTCTGCTTTGACTGCGGAAAGACGGTATGTCATGTAACACGTTTCTGTGCCTTGACTGGAGGAGGCTGATTTCAAAAATGAAGTTGCACATGCAAAATGTCACAAGCTGCAAATTTAAAAAGAAAAGAGAGGGTGGAGAAGAAAGCAAAGCATCTACTGTTGACTTAAAAATTCTTATTATTGCAAACATTCTTGCTGGTAAACTCATTTCCCAGAATATTTATGCAAACAAAAGGAGTTCTAGTACAACCAGAGCAAGTGTAATTTAACATCTGAATTAATGTTTATCCATGTTTCAACTTTTCAGTATTCCCTCGCTTCTACTCAGATGTGAAATTCTTCTAGTGTGTAGATACTAATGTGTTTCAGCAGCTTCCAAATAATTCAAATTCTTTAATGTGCTGGAGGCTTCAACATTGGTACAACAGTGCCTCCAAAGAGGAAAATGGGAGAAATTGGGAAAAAGACAAGATAGCCTTTTGGGAACAGACACACTCTCTCTCTCTCTAAGATCTAGCACAGGCTGTTGGCTACCTTCTGATTTCAACCAAAATACATCCCTGGACCACCGTTATTCCTGGGACCCGCGAGGAGTCCAGGATGAGATGTCTCTTACTGTATAGTTTAAGACAACATGATGGTTGTCTTCATCAGAAATGAGACTGAATCACACATCTGGAAAAACATGTTGTAACTACACCACACTTCTGAACATGAGAATAGCCTACATGAGGAATCTGGTTTCCTTGAACCAATTGACTAAAGCACCCTATATTTTTCCTTTCTAGTCTAAAACCAAAGATTTGTAGCGTATCTCAGCACTGGAAACTTGAATTAGCTATAGAACAGCATGAGATCTCCAAACATGAGACACAGGCTTTCCAAGAAATCATGAAAAGGGAGCAACAGCAGCACTGCCATGGGTATTGCCCAAAAAACAACAGTTTTCTTTAAAAATGGCAACACTCACCCATGTTAGAAAATGGACCAACCCTTGGAGGCTGGACAGCAGGTCACAAAGCAACAAATTTGAGGAAGATGAAAGAAAATGTTGAAGGTTTGGACAGTCAGTGTCCTCCATCAAACTCTGGGAGGGCTCAAGGGTTAAGAAGTTAATTCAAACTGAGTTATCTAAATCCTGTTTGTCCTCCTTTGTGGAGCTCTCAGACAGAGCCTTGAAATAATTATCTTCTCCCGTAATAACATTTCCCAATTTTTTCCTGCTGAAGAAGACTGCCACAGCACCTCCACCAGCAGAAGGGAGCATCTGAACATCCCTTCATCGTGGGTTATTTCCACCAACCTGCAATGGATGCTTTTGCTCACCACTCCGGCAAGTCTTCCCGCTGCTGGGAGCAGGAAGAGCCCTGGCTCCTACCTTCCCAGCTGAGAAGACGGCGGTGCATGGGTGACCAAAGGCAAGCTAAAAACGCCTGGCTTTTCCCAGGAATTCAGGACAGCTGGCACTAAGGAGTCTTGCAGATGTGCAAGAAAGATTTTTATAGCTTTGCCCACAATAAAATCAAGTGAAAGAGGAGACTTGAGTATCTGGGATATAGTGGGGGGACACCCCCCCCCTCCACAATTCTGAGTCCAATATATGGCAATATGACCCCTGTTATGCAAATGAGCTCCAGGAGCCTCCTGGCATTTTGCAGAGCAAGTATCAGTTGATGCAGGATGGAGAGTCATTGTAAGTTGTACTTTCGGGGGGGTTGTTTTTGTTTTAATGCTTCCAAATCCTCTGAAGAAGAGAGCAAAGAAAATCCTCACTGGTTTTAGCCAATCATTTCCCCTTCTTATGTTTTCAGCAGCCTAGTTTTGTACCCGTCTGCCCTCTCTCTGTACCCCTTTCCAAAACCAAACAAGCATCCCGCATGGGAGTAGGGGCAGGGAGTCAAATGAACCCCACGCTCCTCCCAAGGCAAAATCTCATAACCATGGAGGGATGAGAGAAGACATGTAATCCACTTGCTTTAACCTTAAAAAATTGCTAGCCTGTAAAATATTCATACATAAACAAAACTTATATAATTAAGCGGTGTAATAGTATTTTTTCTATTGGAATAACATCCTTGAAACGATGGGGACTATTTTTCTCAGCTAGATCTGGATATAAAGTGCCTCCTTCAAATACCAGCCTCCAATAAATTCTTTTATACAAATAACAGCTTTGCGAAATAGATTGCATATTGCTTATTACAAGTTTTCTTAATAGAATGGCATCAGGTGATCAATAAAGATACAAAATCCAGACACATAATAGAAAAGAACCCTTTCACTTTCACTGTAAAGTCAACATCTTTCAGCCACCTCTTTTACTTTCTGCTCAGTCTCCTATTTCAGTAAGATTTAACCTCTTCAGGAAATTGTTTTAAAAGCAGTTAAAAAGAATTACTAAATTATGGGATTTACATGAAAGAGATCCTTGGCCCATTCATTTTTTTAAATCATGGCAATTTGTTTTTTAAAAGGTGTTTGAAGTCCTTGAATCTACCTCTTGGCACCATTAAAAAAAAGTCATTTATAATCCCCTAATGTGCTTAAATAAAGCCTTCAATAGTTCAAATTGTTATTAAACATCTTTTGGGATTATAATTTTATGGCTTTTTTTGCCTGATTAGATGATGAACATGAAGATCATCAAATACTCATCATATAACAAACCAATTACATCGTATAATCCCCAAAATGAGGTTTGAATCCCAACATTTTAAATTAAGCTGGATTCAAAGGATGCAGAGAACTCACAATGAGCGAACAAAACACTTTAAAAGACACCCCCCCAAACTCCCTTCTTCTAGTTTTGAACCAAAAGGTACCATCGCTGGGACAAAAGCATAGGATGGGTTGAAGCAGACACTAATCCTGTTGCCACAATTAAATTTACACAGATCTGGTTGTAGGCAAGATTTTTTTTTTCCCCCTTCCCTTCCTCCAAGCTTTTCCCTTATTTTGCAATCCCTGCTGAGGGCTATATGCTACAGTGAGGAGATAGGCTTGAAAAATGGTGGTGAGATCTGATCCCTGAATGTTAAGTGATCCAAGAAATAACAAAAATTTAAAAAGAGGGCCTGTAAAATGTTGCTGTGCTGCAGCACGCCCTGAAATTACCCTTAGGGCAAGTTTCTGGAGCCCAGCTCCAGCACAGGACGGGTTCACCCCAGTCCCTTCCTCTAGACCCTGCGATGGCATTTGATGTTCACCTGATGCCACCTCACAAGCCTCCCCTCATTTTTGACTCAACTTTTAGTTTGGAGATGTCCTCATCTCTTCACCAAACTATTAGTAGCCTTATTTATTTTTTTTTTTCCAAATAGTAACAGGACATTCCTTCCACCTCAAATTTATAGCAAAATCCTAAAAATAGTTTCACAAACCTCAAAATTTACAGGTTGCTGTCATAATCTACCATTAAAAATTTCAACAAGCTCCACAGCTACGTTTTGCCTAACTAATGGCCAATGTGGGCAGCTCTTCCAACCCGTGTATTTAATCCAAATTAAGTCAGAATAGCAAATAGTTAAAAATAAATCCTGCAAAGTCCTCAGTGTAAGTCTGGTCATCACTTTTGCTATTGTTTTAGCTGATTTTTTTTGTTGTTGTTATTATTCCAAGGGGAAGGAAAAAAAAGGGGCAATCTGGATGAATTTATCCCCTGAAGTGTTTCAGAGCATAGTGCCTGCATCTGCAGAGGACAGTGCTTGCCTACCCTTTGGGCATACATCATCTCAGTTCTGCACATCAGTCAAAATAAGGGGGGGGGCTGCAGCATGACACTGAGTGGAAACTATTGCCCAAACACTTCCAACAACCGGAGAGGCTATGGCCTTGCATTTGACTTTTTTCCTTCAATAAAATAAAAAAAAAGAATTTCCTCCTAAGTGGGAAATGAGAACGAACGGACAAACCTTAGGAAATGAAGTCAGGACGCAGAGGAAGACTTAACACTTTTGGAGATGGAATAACTGCATAGCAGGAATTAAAACAGCCTATACACTTTTGAAAGATTGTATTAGTCCAGCATTTATTTTAAATCTTTCCAACCATTAATCATTAGTATGACAGCCACAGCAATTACTGTCTATTTTGTTTAATTTCATGCCACTGATGTGTATTAATATTACAATTGTGAGGGAAAAAAAAGTTGCCTTTGAAAAGGAGGGGTCCCAACTAACACCCCAATTAGGAAGCATCAGCAGTCAAGGGGATGCTGGATTTCGCGCTTAACTGACGCTCGTTTCTTCCCTGCCATTTTCCAGATGGGAAAGTGAAGGCAGGTTAAATGCTGGGGGCAAAAGGGAGGTATCTCCTGCCCTGACGTGTCCCCTGCCTGAACAGAACCACCTCCCTATCTCTCCTCACCTCCCGCTTTAGGGAGGACCTCATGTCCACCCTAGGGAAGACCAAATTCACTAATAATAAATAAATAAATAAATAAGTTGGGATCTTTCGTTTCCTCAGCTGACCACTCCTCAGGATGACCTCCCTCCCACAGCGAGAAGCTCTGCTAGGGACAGTGTTGTGCCCATGTGTAGGGTTATAAGAGCAGTCATGAGGCCCAGATACCCTCAAAAATGAACTGGAGCCTTAATTCTTAATTCCTTCAGTCTCTCACCCCCCTACTCCTCAGCTCTGACTGCAGCCATGATTTGGGCCTGGGTTTTTTTTGCAGAGAGGACAGCACCCCAAGCAGCTTGTCAACATGTTATGTTGCTCTAGTGCTAACTGTAGTGTTGACTCTTCCCCACGTTACCAATGTGCTTGCCTGGAGGACATCTTCCTCTACACACAAGACCCACTGCCATTCTGGATGCACAAGTCCTCTGGTGCCTCCTCACTCCAGTGAGAGCACTCCCAGCTGAAACACGTGCTTCAAAGAGCCTACAATGTTGTCCAGATGTGTTTTAATTTGGGGAAACTGCCCATGACCCCGCCTAGAGTCAATTTGAAAGGTCTGTCTCAAGGTTGTAGCTGGACAAGGTTGGACTGAGTAAACCAATTCTGCTTTACTGAACTGATCAGACAAGCCTGGGGCTACCATGATGCTGCCAGAAGAAGAGAAAGCTGCCCTGCAATAAATCTGCATGCTTCATCTGGCTGGGATGGATCTACACAGGGGATGGTACATTTTTAAAGCAAGCTTTAGCCCGGTGCTGCAAGTTAGAAAATGCAGCGGGGGGTTCTTTCCGTATTTGAGCCTTCCAAAAGAAACCACCTTACAAGCAGATGCCCAGATGGTGTCTCCCAGGGGCAGCTACCAGCACTGCAGCAAGCTCTGCAGGCACTCTCGTCTTCTCTTTTGCACACCATTACTGCACAGCAGAAGAGTGAAAAGCCACTTACACCCTACACCTAATCTGGACAAAACAGTGATAGGGTCCATTCTCTGGTCCCGAGACTGTGCATGAAGCCAGCTGCAGGGTCAGGTCAAGTCCACATAGCTAAATTCTCAACACAGGGTGGCTCCTGCCACAAAGTCTTGCGGGAGTCACTCCTGCTATCTTCTGACATACTCCTAGGAATGGGTTTGGAGGGTGGTAGCTGGTCCAGGCTAAGAGCGTGCTGGAGACTGCTCAGGCAGTTTAACAGGACAGACAGTCACATTCCTGTGCCTGGGCCTGGGTGATCTTTAATTTAATAGCACAAACACAGCTACAGGTCACTTGCAGGAAAAAAATATTAATTTAATTCATAATTCCTCAGCTGGGAATTACAGGGACTGACATGCAGTTGCTCAGTCTCCCCTGGTGTGCCTTGTCCTCAGTGCAGAGCTTCCCGGGCATCTCCTCAAACTAGAACCTAAACCAGCTGCATCAGGCTGGTGTGAGCATTGCTGCCAGCACAGCATCCCTGGACCATTTTGGAGGCAAATGTCCTTAACCTCACACCTAACTGCAGAGACACACCAGGTTTCAGCTCCTCTTGGGTGAGGGCCTAGAACTGGGGAGCCACCAAAACCAAACGGGACCTCAGCCTTTGGGAGCAATGCGCTGAATGAACCAGGGACAGGGCTAAAGACTTGGGGCACAGCCGACCTAGAGTCTGCCAGAGAGAGAGATTAACTTGGAGATAACCGAGGCCCTCTCCAGCCTTGGAAGAGGAGTGCTCCACCACGAAGGTTCATTCATAGCAACCCAGGATGGCACAGGGCAGAATTCCCCGCCTGATCCCCGTGATGACAAGAGTCATGGCAGATATCTGGTTTCTTGGCTCAGCGGGGGATGGAGGGGCGATGTGCATGAACACTTCCTCCTGTTTACGAGTATACCCTTGGCAGGGCTCCCATTGGGGCTGGGCAAGCTGGCCAGCTTCTGGTTTCACCCTGACCCTAACTACAGGCAGGGGAGAGAGTCAACCACTGGGCTTAAAGGTGAGAAACGTTCTTCACTATCATCTGCAGACCCCCGATACCCCTCTCTTGGCCCTTATCCTCCTGGCACAGAAAAGCTCAGACAGAAAACCTGTGGCTGAAGGCCCACATCCCCACAGTGGATGAAAACACAGTGACAGATCACCACGATTTGATGAAAACGGAAAATGGCATTAGAAACACTTTTCTACATGCTAATGTTAGAAGGTGTGGTACACAATATAAAGCCTTGAAAGAAGCTCCAGCATCCAGCTTAGCCCCACACACCTGTCCAGAGCTTTGAGTTCTAATCCCAGGAATAAAAAAAAATACAGGTAGCTGTGGCAACAGAAATAGCTGCACATCCCCCCACCCCTTGATAATGTTAAATACAGGAGTAACTTACACTCTGGGAATGAGTACATCTCAAAGAAAAAAATATACTTTGCTATTAAACCAGATACATTCAGACCTTTCATCATGAAGCTTCTGATGATCTCTGACAAACATCATGAATACGGTCTTTGTTTGCTTTTTGCTTAGTTTTTAATCTCCCAAGTTATTTTCCGCGGTTCTCCGGAGCACAGAACCAAGTGGCCAAACGCTGCTCTCTGCTCCGGAGCAGCAATTCCCACGTCAACTAAGGGGAGCTGCAGCTGTGCAAGCAGTGGGGCAGGACAGGTCTCCGAGGTTATTAGTATAAGCTTAGTCACACTTTGCAGTGACTGTCCAGTTAACAACTGTGACTTGAATCAAAAAAGAAAAAAAAAAAATCTAAAAACACACACACAAAACCCCCCAAAACCATAAAAACATACACTCCGTGCTCTTCCCCTGGCATCTAGCAAATGAGGCAACAACAACTCTGCCTGGAAAAGTTCCCTGAGCTGCCTGTCAACAACATCATACGTATTTTTTTTTGCTTTCTACGACTACTACAACTATGACATTTTCCATGTTTTATTTTGCATATGTGATCTAGAGTTCACTTACTGTTAGATGCTGGAACAGCCATGCCCTCATGATATTTGTGGCTACTTTGGGAAAGATGCCACGCTTTTTATGTCGCTTTTTGTCCTTATCTGGATCATCATCATCACCTGTGCTGGGGGAAGCTACACTGTTGTCCAAGCCGTCACCTGTAAATATAGTGAATCAAATTTTGACTTATGCTACCTTTATATACTTCAGCCGAAGCCTGGCTTTGGGTATAAACTGCATGAATATTTAAATGAGGTATAAATTCTTTAACACCATAATTCACCAGGGGTTGAGGGGATGAAGGGGGAAGAGACATGGGGAGAGGAAAGGTCTCAGGACTGTGTCAGCCCCGTTCTGGTTTATCCTGAAGGACAGCACGGCCATTTCTGCCACTGTAACCCAAAACAAAAAAGTACTTAAACAAAAAAATAAAATAAAAAATTTTGCAAGCATCCAGCTTGCAAAAGTGGAAACGGTGACTTTTCTTCACACGAGGTCACTTCCCAAAAATTCATCCCAATCAGCTACTTTGGCTGAGATGGCAATTAGGAAAACATCGGTGGTGGCCCGTCCCCATGACGTGTGTGAAGCTGGGTGCCCTGTCCCACTCTGGGATGCGAAAAGCGGGTTGAATGCTGCTCTCTTGCAACATCATATTCTCTCCCCAAATTCAGAAATAACCAGAGGATCGGGGCATCGCTTATGTTACGTCTTTTACAGACGTTCACCTTCCCGTGACTTTTTGACGGGAGATAGGTAGCTAACTGGCCTCCCCTCTTCCCAGCCCCAGCCGAAACAAATTCATAGTGGGATAAGTAGGTACCAATTTGACATACACCGTAGGAATTAACACCCTGCTTCGTGCCGGTGTGCCATATCCCTAATAGGTGTCTGCGCCTGTTAAACACCAACTGATCCAGAATGAATTTCTTTAATGCAGAGAAGGTCTCAGACAGTTCTCATCACATTAACAACATATCTACGGGAGGACGTAACTGCGCAGCAGCCAGCTTGGGTCTGGACTGATGGGATAGCGGTCCAAGGAAAACAAAAGTTGCAGTGCCCGGACAGTTTGCAGGCAATTTTTGTTTCAAACCCTGAAAGTAGTTTATAAATAAGTCCACAGAGCAAATCAGTCTTTGCATCCCCTGCATGTGGATTGAACGGTATAACCTGGCTTCCAAGGACACTGTATTTGTAGCAACATGGAGTTGTGATGTTATTAGGCAAGTGCTTTTTACAGCCCCAGGCAAGAATGATCAAGAAAGCAATCTGAATTGGGCTGAATCAAAACTATCTCTGTTAGGAATAAAAATAAAAAATAGATTTTAAGAAAAAAAACTGTCAAAGATGTAAACTGTTTTAACATGTAAACTGTCAAAATTATGATTCGTTAAACAGCTTTCAGCACCAAAAAAAAAAAGTTATTATTAGCACTATATTTTTAGTACCTCACTGACCATGGCAAATTTATAATTGTCCTTATGACTTGGCCTGTGTCTTTAATGAAATGGTAACCTTGGGTAGTTACAGAAACAAACAATATTTTTATGAAGAAATCAGATATCCGACAAATTCTTTGAAAGCCCAGTATGTAAAAAAGGGCTTTTATACAGAGAAGCAATTCACCATATAAAATAATAATTCATAAAAGAAACATGAGCAAAGGAAACAACTCAACAGCATTTAAAATTCCATGGGCTAATCCACTTTCTGTCTGTGAGAGGCAAACAAGGAAAAGAAAAGTATTACGCATTCATTGATTAAAAATGAAAAGCTTCTAACCTAATGACACTGCCTTTCACCACCTCCCTGCAATCGTCCACCCACCCTCTCCCCCCTCGCACCCCATTTTTTTTTTTTAAATACACTCTCTCCTCATTTCAAACCCCCTTCAGATTAATTTAGCAGGCATCGCCTCGTGCCTGACGGGAGGAGGACTCATTGATAATTTATGGAAATATCTACTATAATCCAAGGGAGATGACTTTTTTTTCCAGCTTTGTGCATCAATAGATAATCAAGGCCTTCAAGCAGCCTTAGCTTCCCATTACCTCGGGCAAGAGAATTCCTGAAAGCATGCCTCCGGGGCACCTGAATTATATCCTCCATTAGGGGAGGAAAAGCTTTCTGCATTCCACCTTTAACACTCCCCAGAACCTTTCCTGTTTATTTCTCCTGTATGAAAGCAGAAGCATTAGGAACAGGATTTTTTTTTAAGTGAAGACTTATGTAGATACAATGGAGAAACCTTTCAAGCGCGAGCCAGATCACCTCCTTCAATCCCTGGCGGTGACCTATCCCAAATAAAAGGTTTCTGTTACATCATTAGCTCAAGCCAAAAACAGCCTTGGCTTAATGCACAGTTTGTTCTTCCTACTGTTTTTAGGCAAATACTGCTACTTTACTCCCATCTGGGAGGGAAATTACACTGCTGGGCTGTAATCTAAGACAAGATTTTCATTGGAAGCAAATGCTTTCAATCCAGTGTAAATACTGGTGCATGTTCAGAAAAGCCTAAAACAATAAACCCTGGCCCCATCCAACACAAGTTAGAGAAAGTGAAAGGCAGGGAGAGGATAAGAAAGCACCCAGCTATCCTAAGAGCAAATGCTTCGGCAGACTTTTATAAATTGTTTAACCTCTTCCACTTTTTTTAAATGGAAAATTGATCCCGTAAAGACTGAAACCACCGCGAGAAGTCTAAATGCTCAATTGTGGATTTTAGTATTTCCATCTACTTTGCAACTCGATACACTCACCTCTGTGAGGTCTCCAGAGATTCCCCCCTCCCCCCTTTTCTTTTTTCCCCCTCTCTTTTCCTCTTTTTAAAGCTCACTAAACAAACTTGAAGCACCGCTGACCAGCCACACGGTAGCAGCTACGAACCACATTTGTAAAATGTCAGCGGCGACTCCGTTCCTGAAGTTGACTTCTCCTGCCGCCAAATGAAGGCGAACTGAAAAGGTGGAAATAATCATAGAAATGATGCTAGTCCATAAACAAGCTTACAGCCTCATTAGTATAGCGGGAGGCTCTGCTGGGTGATTTATGCTTGTTTTGCTGATGCCATGAGGAAATGCCATAGGGCAACTTTAGCCAGCTGCTAATGGTTTCTGACAGCTTCTTAGCAACTAGCGCAAGCAACGCCGTGGCGTTTGCTAGTGACAGAAACCGAAAATGTCATATTATCTGCCCATGTGTCACAAAGTCCGTGTGGCAATTAACTAGTAGGCCAGTGACTGAGGGGCCAGAGGCTCTTCAAAATGGCCCATGGCTATTCGGGGGGCAGAGCAGGAGCATTGCTCGCATTTGCACTGCACATATGCACGGCCGTGTGTATGATCTGCATCACGCTTCCTCCACCTCAGCCACCGATGAGTTTGGTCCACGCGGATCCTTTGTCTGTGGAGAAACTCTGGCTCGCTTTCTCTTTAGGCACGGCGTGACATTATCAGAGGAACTGCAAGTAATCCATCTTGATATGATGGTTGGAAATGGCACTTTAATTGGCAATACCTGATTCTCTGGTTTTGAGCGCTGGATCTGAAGGTGCTAGCTGTTTTTCTGCTCGCTCGCAAATTAGTCTAAAAGGATTTAAGATCACTGAAGCAGACTCGTTGCCTGTCAAATCGCTGGGAGCGCAGCGACTCTGCACAGCAACTAGATGCTATTTAAAAAAAAAAAAACCCAGAGCCTGTAAGGAGCAGGAGGAGAGCCCGGGCTCCTTGCGCCCGTTCCCCAGCGACCAACACCAGGCGCTATATGTCAAACTGTCAAACCTTTCAGCGTGGCCGTTTGCCCTTTCAAATAATATTTAAGAATTGTTTTTACACAAATTTTTATAGGCCATGGTCTAGTGAAAGAGGCCAACCAACAAAGAAAGGAATTTGTACTACAATTCGTCCATGGACGATTTCTTGCCAGACCTGGGCCGGTCCCCATGGAGCAAGGCAGGTGACCTGTGGCAGCTCCCCGGCTGTCGGGGAGCTCCGATTTCAAACGCCCTCAACTCCGGCGTCCCAGAGTTGCCTATTTAAGCACACCCAGGCATTTAGGCCGCGCTATCTTGTTCCTTTCAAGAAACGATAAAGCAGTATTTATCGTATTCAGCCCTGCTGAATGGGTCAGGCCGGCCGTGCCAGCAGGGGCTCCTCTCACTGTGGCCCCCTCCCCGTCGCCATCGCCTCCTACAACTTCCCTTCTCCTCCCACTCCCCCAAAAATTGAAGGCAGAAGCAGCAAAGGGCAACCAGGTTTACAGTGGCTCCTCAAGTGGGTAACGCTCTCTTTGTCCTGGGTGATGCGTTATAAATCTTTGTTGGCAAAATAGGTGCTTCTGGAGAGCAACTTGGCACATGGGCTCGCCTTCAGTGGCAGTGGCTGTTGCAGGAATTAGGTGGCAACTCAAAGCCTCCTCCCTCGCTTCCACACTGAACCAAAATGAAACGTCATCACCCTGTGATGCTGGGAAGGCAGAGCTATGCAACTTTCAGCCATCCAGCTTCTAAATCCATCCTCAGACCTAGAAGTTGCTCAGATACGACATAAATAGTCCCAATCCCAAGTCCAGGCTGTTTCAGAAAGGTTGGAAATTCAGGTGTCCTAAAACACCCAGCCCTTCACTTGACTAGAAAATCCATGCTTTTGCATGTGCCTCTTTAGACTAACATCCTTGAATGATTTTAAGTGACTACAAATCTCAATAGCAAAGTGCCAAATATAGTTTTACTACAAGTTTCTTCACCGGACGCAACAGGTTATTTCTCACTGCACGTAGCCCTGTCCTTGGATCAAACCTGTATTTGGAACACAAGTATTTTTATATCAAAGATAAAAATACTATTCCTAAAAAGCCTGCTTCCCACACTTCTGTCACGAGATCTGATAGAGCTTTTGGGGTCTACTGTTCAATTTGCTGGGAGGGGGTGATAGGAGGGAACTGGCTTCGCTGAGGCCCACCAAATCATGAACATCACCTTCCAGCTTTTACAGTCCACCTCTAGATAAGCAGCTAAATCTACTACTTTAAGGTTTTCACAGAATAAAATGTGAAAGACATACTTAGAAGCCCTGCAAAAGACCCAGAGCAACTTTTAGGTCTGCCCTGGACTGGATGGCTCCATTAACATGGAACTAAATCAGTGTCCTAAAAGATTCAACACTCCCTAAGTTGAACTTATCTTTATGCTTCCAAATCTCTCGTGTTAAAAGCAGCCTCTGTCTCCTGGAAGAAATTTATGGTTTGCACTTACTTCTGCATTTAATAACCTAATATCATTTAAATATGCACTGTGTTTGGACAAAAACTGTTGACTTCTGTCCTAGACTTGCAATGTTTTCAGTGTTATGAACTGAAACACCTAACATGGTGCCCCAAAGTTTGCCGGCTTTTTGGTAGTGTTATTTTTAAAAAATTATATCACAATTTCTTTTAAAAAGCATTGATATATGAGTTCCTCAAATTCCTGCTTCTGCTAGCATGAGAAATCTACATTATCTAAGCCAAATATTTAACTGTTCACTGTCCATCCACAGCTCTGTTGGTTCCTTTCTCTTTTAACCCCTCCAACAACCCAAACCTCTTTAGCAACCTTTCCAGGTAACTGGAAAGCAGGATTCATTAATAATGTTAAGCAACATAATGTACTAGAGAGTTTTTAAGTGGCAAAATTACTTCCCTTAACCTTTCTTTAGTGCTCTGTGCTCATTTAGAGTAACTATTATAATTTCTGCACCTTTACCTATGTTACCCATTACAGAAACACATCTCCAGTTTGCTGAATACCCACACATCCACCATGCTGACTTTTCACAGCACAAAACCAGGCCTACATGTGAAATGTCATTTTCCTATAAGGTACAAAATTATGAACTCTCAAAAAGCAGGTTCAAGGATGCAGCAAGTTTTTCTGTAAAACAAAAGCAACAGAGAAGGAATCTGCCACAACCTACTGTTCACTGGCCTTAAACCAAGGATCTTCATTTCAGACCACCAGCATTGAATAGACTTGGGCAAAAAAAGAAGAATATGGAGGTTTCTGGAGTTTTTTTATTTGTTTCTGACACAACCAGCTCTAACTTGGCAAAGGAATGTGGTGAGCAGAAGTCACACCCAAATGACTCTGACGTGAGTCAGGGTGGCTAATATGCATGTCCACAAGTATAGGAGGACAAGTTCACTCCTCAGAAATGATCGTTCCTCCTTACAGCAAGATGGGGAAGGAGACAAGCTGAGCAGCACAGGGGGATGAGTGCTCAGATATGCCAGGAGAGAGCTGGAAGGCAGTGGCACAGTCTGGGGATGCATGCCCAGCTGGTAATCCAAGTTATACCTATTTGTTGAGGAGAACTAGAAGTTTTGACATGAAAAGGCCTGTGAGTTTAGAAGATTTCTCCAAAATACATTATTTTAAAATCTACACATACACATGCACGTATATATTGCATACGTAACACTGTGACTGCTCTCAACCTGCCAATGCCCAAGCACGGCATGCAAGCTAAGGATGGGGCTACCAGCAAAAAGGTACTTCAGAAAGCTTAGAGTAACTGCGCAATTTCTTCAACAGGAAAAACATTTTGTATTAGTTTGGATCCATGATTAGTCAGACATGATGGAAGCATCCTCTCCAGGAGTTCCTGAGGTCAATGGCAATCATCTCAGCACACTGAGTGGCCTACAGAACAGCCCCCAAAATGATATACAACAATGATGTAGGTCTGCTTGTGAATTTGTAACATGGTGTTCACGAGAGACTGATTTTTTCTTATTCCTTAAGGAAGAAGCCTTCTCAAATATACTTAATAAAAAGTTAATGAGGAACAACAAGGTTGAAAATGAGCATTAGCAAGGAACAAATACCATGTGTTTGGGTTTGCACACATCTCGTAAGGAGATGCGGTGCATGTTTCATGCAAGGATTCAGACCATGACATAAACGGTAGGAGGTTGTCAGTCACAGATAGTATCCATATTTACAAGATACTAAAGGAAACGGTTGCAAAAATATCCTACATGAATATTCATAGATGGAGTAATCTGGACAATTATAAATTACACTCTGGCATTCGACAAATTTTCAGAGTTTTTTTCTTGAATCACTGTACTTTGTTCTTTAGAGACAGGAGCACCTTCTTCTGGTAACTTGATCCTCCTTTTTGACTTGAATTTCCTTCAGGCGAGCAACTAGCAAATTAGCTGTCTGTGCAAAGAGTCAAAACAGCATTGATGAATAGGGGGAAAACCCCACAGATTTTCCTCATTTTCATTTGTTCGGCAGCTTTTTACAGCTGAAAGGAAGGAAACCTCTTCTCCTGCACAACATAGCACTTCTTAATGGGGTTCAGAAAACTCTGATATTATGGATAAGTTGTGTGATATTTCTGGGGCCATGCATCTATGCGCCGAATTAAATATTAAAAAGAAAGCAATTCATTGTATGGGAAGCAAACAACTTTCTGCTGCCAGCAACAGAAGTTTACTTTGAGCAGCTGGAAGTAAATACCCTACAGAAAAGTATCTGGTTAAACAGAAAAACATCCTGCTTTAACCAAGAATTGTAAAAAGCTTAAACAGGTCATTTTTTTTTTTTTAACCTAAAAGCCAGCATGACGATCCTACCACTTCTTGGGAAGAGCTGTTTTTCAGTCATTCTCTCATTTTATTCAAATATAGGTCTTTTTTTGAAACCTATTCTCTCCAGCCTCAGCTGGAGAGCTGGCCCTCCCAGCTATGGGTCCCATCAGTTGCGGTCTCCATCAGAAGTCAACCACATACATCTGAGACACAGGTAAATCCACAGCTGGATTTGGCAGGACTTACTCCTTTGCAAAGGGAGCACAAGAAGCAGCAGGAGAAGCACAGGACTGCTCTGTTGTGTGGGAAATATGCCCAACTAATACCCCAAATGGCTAGGAGGTCAACTTCTGTAAATCTCTACAGCTCCTTAACAACTGGCTCTATCTTTGTGTTTATCCAGCTCCTAAGACACTTGACTCTTGGACTGAGCGCAAGCAGCTATAAGAGGCTCAAAGCAAAGATCAGAAGCATATTACATATAAACTAAGGGACGCATTATCTGTAGAAACAGTTTATTACAGTGGAGGATTTAAGCAGGCTTCCTTCCCTAAACACAGCTAAATTGCCCTGGGCCGTGCCTGCATGCCTACTGCAGAGGAGATGGTGCCGTAGATTTCATGTTGTACAACAGAAAATATGCACCAAAACCTTGGCACTGTCTAAACCATTCAGAATTAGGTTCTTCTGTCGAAAAAAAAAAATATTCATTTCTGGGCAAAACAAATCAAAATGCTTAGGATTGTTGAACCAAACTAAAGCATTTTCTTTTGGGCCGATTCAAGACCAACCGATGCTAGCCTAAGCTGCAGTGTGCTCTGCGGGAACTGTAGTTCAGATGCTGTTTGCCCCAAATCCTCTTTTGCAGAGCTGGATCCCATATATCACAGGAGTCATATAACCATAATGAATGGGAAAGAATTAGTCTAGCTGTGGCTCAGGCAAGTCAGGATTCATGACCTACCAAGTCCATATTTCCAATTGGAAGTTCCCACATGGCTTGTGTCAAGTTAAAAAGTTTGTGCTGATAAGCAATGCATTTTCTTCTATTCCTGTCACCCATTTTAAACTCATAGCAAAACCAATAAATTATTCTTTTCCCTCTCCCTAGGCCATCAGTAACATCTGACAATGAAACACAAGGCACAATTAAAAGAAAACTATCATTAAACTTCACTTTGAACGCCATGGCGGGACCACATACTCTATTTCCCCACATACAGTGGTCACTTTGCAACTACAAAAGGCAGAATTAAAAGCGATGAGAATAAAATGCCCCCCATATCATCTACCTTCTCTCTTTTGATAGTAACAAAGTCTCAGTTGCCATTGCCTGTGCTTCATAAAACCACCCATCATCTCACACAACCTTATAAAGACCCACTTGCTGCAGCCATTACTCCAGCAAATCATAGCCACTGAAACCTCCTGACTGGGCAGTGAGTGAAAAGACACCTGGCTTTGAACTTAAGGCACAAAATAATTATTTTTTTCTTACTTAAAACAAGAGGAAGACAATTTTGATTTGTTATGGAGGGTTAATCCAAAAAACCCTTCTGAGGCAGCCGTGTGGTTCCCAATGCAGGACCCTGTATCTCATAGCTATGGAAAGGAGTGCAGAGAGGAGGGTTGGCCACGTCCACCTAGAAGAAGCGTTTCCACAAGGTGTCTTTGAGGTCCGATGGAAATTAGATACCTGTGTCACGGCCTGAATTGCTGGGGAGAATGACAGGGACATGGGAATCTTCTAGTACCTGGGTCCACATGAACAGGGCAGGAGTTGGACCCAAAACACTTCTCCTCCTCTTTTCTAAACAAATGTTACAAATATTTGCAAGCATAACTGAATGGACAGCATTTGGACTGCACTACGTTTCCTCCCCTCACCCTGCCCTAGCTGGGATGCTCAGAAGAAGCCTGCATCGCTCTCCAAAGACAAAACCTTATGTTACCACACACATAACCAGCTAGGAAAAACCACCTTAATTACAAAATAAGGGAGCCCTCCTGTCAGACCTTTGAATGAAAGGCATAGACAGAATTAATCATGTTTTTCTTATGCTGTCCCCACTGCTCCTTGCTTCCTGGCACCCTGAATCCACTGCTCTTGTTCTTCCAGCAAAAGCCGGTCACTCTGGAGGGCCCGTGACAATAGCAGGAGGCTGCTCTGCGGGAAGGAGGTGCAGAAGCCAAAAGAAGATAAGTAGATTTGACAGAGCCAAGCTCACACAAAATTTTCTTCCACTTGACTGTCCCTCTCCACACAAAAGGCAAATTTGCTCTGGAGGTGGCACTTAAAAAAGGGCCACAATGGGAAAACAAACCTGAAGCTGGGCTTAGAGCAAAGGCGTAGTGGCATCGGCTCTGGGGCCAGCAACGAGGCTCGCCACTGCCACTCACACGGCTCCCGCTGCCCTCTGCTCGGCACGATGAGTAGGAGAGCGGTGCTTTCAGGCACATCCACCTCCCCACCGCCTTGCCTGCGGCTCATGTGGGCAGCACCTGATAGAGCATGGCACTATAGACGGAGGGCACCCACGGGTGTCATTCTGCACCAACCAAAGCACAACCATTAGCGGTAGCTGGGCTAAACTTTGCTTGGGCTCATCTACACAAATTGGGGTTAGAAAGCCTCAATTTTGGTAGGATGCAGCTGCAGTTGCTGGAGAAGAGGGCTGCTTGCTCTGCCCAGACTTCTCTTGCTCTGCGTGGCTAGGAGGGATCAAGCAATGACAGCCATGATGCTCAGGCCACTAACTCCCCTTCTACAAACACTTCCCCCCCAAAAACTGGAAACTACCTTCTCACCTCCACTAACAGCCCTTGGGTGTGGGGCGGTGGGGTGGCTCCATGGGCAGGTCAGGATACAACCCCTGCACATCCAAGTGGGGTGGTGTGAATCCAGACCCCATGGCAGAGCCTAGAAACTCAAGAAGGCTTGGAGAGTCCTTCGGAGAAATAACGGAGATGGGGAGGTGGTCTTGACCCTGCTCCTCGTGGTCAGGCACTGGCCACCAGGCTCAGCACTGAAGCTGAGCTCCCTTCACGGTCCCCCCTCCAAGGGACACACAGGCACTGACAGCCCTTTCAGACACTTCAGTCCTACTAAGTTAGTACATCCCCTTGGGCTCCAGCTTAATGTATTCATGTCACTGCTATGTTTTTTTTTGTTTCCTATGACTTTCTGTCACAGCTTCTGGTGTTTTGCTGTTTGTTTTACAGTGCAGTTACAGGTTAGGGTGTTTTTTTCCCAAATTAAAACAAACAAACAACAAACCCAAATGCAAATCATCCAGGAACAAACAGATATCAGCAGGTCTAAAACATGCAATGAAGGTGAAAGCAAAGTCAGATCAATGCTGGACACCTAAAAACTTCCTGTGAATATCACCTACAGGTGCATGTGCACCTTATTTTTACCTCTTTCATCTTCCATCGCTACATATTCCCAGACATCATCTACCCGGGATTACCTTGAATAGGCAAACTGAAAGGAGGAAAGGGAAAAACCTCTGGTGCACCTCAGAATTTGGGTATTATTTATGTCACTACGTCTACTGGTATCAAAGATGGGAACCCACCTTGAGAGGGGTGAAGGATGGGAGGGAAGTAACATGGCTGTTTCCAGTTCATCTCTCTTTGACTCCAGTCCTTTGCAATAAAAGCGTTTAACCAAAATCCCACAGAAAGCTCTAAGCAAAGCTGGGTCATAGCAAAAACCCATCCAGTGTCTTAAAAAAAAACACCACCAAAATTCAAACATCCTTCAAAAAGTAAGCTAAAAAGATTTCTGGTGTTTCTTTTTCAATTCACAGCATTTGTCATTATCTCTAATAGCAACAGTAATAGAAATGGATAGAAAGAAAAAACTACATGCTTTTAGTAATTTGATGTACTTTAAATGACATGAATGAGTAACCAAGGAAGTTAAAGAAAACCTCAGGTTCTGGCAGGCTAAAAACCACAGGCATCAGCTTCCCCTAAGCAGGTATAGACCACATGGAAGAATAATCTTGCTTTTCTGCTGAAGCAACTTCATCCTTGTTGAAAGGGCTGAGGACCTTATCTCGCCCCTTCCACCCACTGGTGACGGAAGAGGAGTCTCATCTGCCCAGCGCACCACTTGATCCGTCTCCTCCTGGGGCAGCCTGGCAATGCATATAAAGTCACCAGCTTCACCTTCAAAATGGTTCTGCCAAATATCCCATTGCTCAGATGGTGTCCTCGTACCCTCTCAGTTGAGGTTACCATGGAATATATTTCAACTGTGTCTCCCATCTTTCTTGCCCCAACTTTCAAGACGTGCTTCTCAACCGATGTGCGAGGACATATCATGCACAGGCAGATAGCCAATGCTGCTCAAACACCCACAAAGTCCCTGTGCCCTTCCTGCGCATGCAGTATCAACTGGAAGGGGTTTATAGGCACCGGTCACAATGTAAAGGAAAAGACTGACTTTTCTCAGCATCCCATAAATGCTGGGAAGAGAGAAGAATGGAAAGGAAATGGAAGGAGCAACCTGGAAAGGAGAAGGGAAAAACAGGAGACCTTGGCTCAAAGGAGAGAGCTGACCACACTCTTAGCCCTGCCTTCATCTATGGAAGATGTTTGCTTTTATAAATCTCAGAAAAAATGTGGCATATGAGCTAAGTCAGCCCCTAGGCAGATTTAACTTGGGTGACCTGAACTTACTCTGCAGATCACCATAGGTCTCTCTGACCTTGGCAGTGACACAAGGATCATATTTTCTCATGGATGAATTACTCTGGAATAATTCTGCCAATGTATTAGGCATAAATAGCCTTCTATTTAGGACTGGGCAAGTACACTCTCTCTTTCTGCTTCTCACCTCCCCAAACAAAATCTATTTATTGGGATAAGGAAAACCCCACCCTTCATTAAGGTCTGGGTACACATCTCAAGGGCCAGACAGAAGCTTGGCTGCTTCATCCTCATGGCAATCTATTTTCAGCCACTGCCTTCAACAAGATGTACTTTGGAGTTAACTAGTAAGATTTGTCACTTTTGATTGCAATGGTCAGCCTCCATATTTGCAGATGAATATACAAATATCTTCAGATACAAAGGAGAGGGAATATACAGATTGATAGCAGGAAGGTTCAACTGTAATTGCCAGAACAGAAAACATGATCCTCGCTGTACATCTATATCTAAGTGAGGAGCAGCTCCACTAAAACCAGTCAAGTTGCACTGAGATAAGAAAAAAAAAAAACAACAAAAAAACCACAACAAACCAAACACCACATCTTGGTCTTGCAGAAAATTGACCAATTTGGAAGGAACAGGTAAACAGTGTGTTCTTGGACAAGAGTCAGCACAGTTTGGATGATGCAGACCTTTCCATTCAAGAGTTGCACTGTTTTTTTGTGTCTGGTCACTTGAGGTCACACCGCAGAGCTCTGAGGCTCTGCAGAAGCCCTGCATGCTTCCTCCCCATGACGGAGGTGGCTAAAGTGGCTATTAAAATCAGTTGTTATTCTGATGCCACCTGATTCTTAATTGCTAAAGAAATGGGGACTGAAACCACGGAAAGGGCTTTCTGGCACTTGCTAAGGAAGTATCAGTTTTTGAGGTCAGAATAACATCCCTTAAAAATATGAATCAGAGTGGTCCTTTCATGCTGCGTCTTGATAAAGGCAGGCAAAACATTAGCAGACTATTTTGATGAAGACCAGGATAGTTTTGTAATATATATACAGACACACACTCAGACACGCATAAAAAGGAAAGAAAATACTTGCAAACCTGTATTCAAATTATCCTGTGACAGTCAAATAAATCCTCGTAAATACTATTTCCAGTTTTCACCATCACTCTGAATGAGTCTCTTCTAATAAACCCATCGCATGTTGAGTGAAATGGAAACACAATTTTCTGACTGTTTGTGAACTGCTTGCTTCATCCGCACACAACTTTTGCTGTATGGCTGGCCACTTACAGCCTGGAGGCAAGTGTCTCAGTCTTAAGACTGGGTCACCAAGGCTTCTCAGGCAGAAAAGGAAGTCTCCAGTCACACGCTCGCACTGCTTCCCATCGCAATGCCAGAGCAATAATCACCGATGCCAAAACTGGCGATTCTCTTGAGACTGGAAAAGATTTTCACAAATATCTGCCAATTATCTGAGCAGCCACCAACAATGCCAGCCTCTGAACCATTGCTAATCACGCTGCCATTTCCTATGCAAAACAACTTTGAGTTTTGTCATTTATTTTGACTGCCTGACCAGCTTCACCTGCAATTCGTGGTTTAGGCAGATGAGAAGGGAAGACAGAGATTTTAATCTATAATCACCAGTTGAAATTCAAAGTTCAGCTAAAAAGCATTCTTACCTATACTTTATTTAACAGCTTCTATGGAAAAGATATTGACACAACAACCATATTTGCAATTGATATGATCTCAGGAGAGACCCGAGCAAGGAAAAATAGACCTGAAGAGGGCAATACATTCTTGCCTGTAAGACAATGTGGAGGCTCTCCCTTATGCTCACCTCTCACCAGCCCAGAAGGCGTTTTGCCCATCTGAGGTTGCACATGAACCTCATGCAAAAACATGTGAGGAGAGGCTCAGGACGGTGGGTGCTGTACAAGTTGGTCCAAAGACGACACTAATCTCTACGCCCCATGGCAGAGAGCGAGATGTAAATGAGGAGGCTGAAGTCTCAAAGCAGTCAACAAACATGCCAGAAAGCCCAACTTTCCGAGGTGCTGCAGGGATCTGTGCAGGTTATAAATCCTGCGGAGCAAGCAGAACAGCTCATGAGGAAGCCTCCACCGGGACATCCCTGGAAGCACCTCACTCAGCTCCCTTCCTCGGGTTTACCCTGGAGAGCCATCCCTCAAGATCCCAGATAAGGCACACTGACAAGGTGCTGAATGAAAGCCCGCACTGCCGCTGCCAGTAACCTGCCCTCCCTCCGCGGCTGCAAACCTCCAGCACTTGAAACCCAGCACCATCCCCAGCCTTTGCATTCACAGCTTCCCAAGGAAGCAAGCCCTGAATTTCACATTTCTGGGGCACAGCGAGGTTACTGTGCCCAATATGGACATATTTTTCAGGACAGCATCCAAAGTGGACTTCAATGTGAAAATAAGAGTTCAATATTCTGCATAAAAATTATTAAAAACCCCCTCCACCTCATCTGCTAGTGAGGATTGTTACAAATAAGACTACAGAACGAAGCGGACAAATGAGCCTTTTTGAATGCATATTAGTGCGCTTAAATGGACCGAATGTGCATCTTCTTAGTTTGGACTGGAAGTAGGTTTAACTCTGGTTTTACATTTAAAAGCAGACAAGGAAGGTACGTGGAGAGAAGTCCCAGCAGCTGCCATGCCAGCAGACAAAGACCCCATGCCCAAACAGCACAACAAAGCGAAGCCCTGAGCTGTTTGAGTATGGCCATTCCTACATCAACTCCGCAATGAATTTCATTTCAAGGCTTCGCTCACAGAGTCTTTCATCTCATGAAATACCTCCATGCTGTTTAGATGGAAGTTGAGCAAAGCGTTGCTACCAAGTTTCACAAGCTTGTCTATCAGGTTTTATATTTAAGTCCCCAGCTCCCAGAGTCATGTGCAAACCTTCCACCAAAAACTCACACAATGATGAAGCAAGCAACCTCGTGATGGCAGAGAAAGCTTGAAACCTGGCCTCCTAAGAGCGAGGCATGGGAATACAAACACTTCCTCCCCACCATAAGTAATATTAAAATATAAATATCTCTTCTTCTATGCATGTCAAGATTTTTGAACAGCTCAGATCACCAATACAGGTTAGCAAAGACAACAACTTTCATGAGATGCTCAGGCCAGCGTGCTCAGGAGCTGCAGAGGACAGAGCCTCACCCATGTACGCAACACCCAAGCCCACTCCCCTCACCTTCAACAGTACAAAACTCTTTATTCTGCTTCTCCATGCAGAGAAAACATTTCCTTCCTAAAGAAATGACAACTTTTAGCACAGATTCATCCCTCCTTACTCCAAGCATTTAAGTCAGACTGCCAAGCTAAGTGTCTGAGCAAGGCGATTAGTCCTCTCCAAGTCCCTCCACAGTCAATGGAGAGAAACAGAAATTCTCCAGAGGGAAATTCAGGACTGAGATGACTGCAAGAACATGCACACTATTAGCTTTGAATACTGCACAGAAAAGTAAAAACTTACAAGCAGCAAGGCTATCACAAGGAAACAATGGCTAACGAAGGCTGACTATGCCCATCTCTGTTTCTAAACAAGATCTGGACTTCAGGGTCCTGTCTAAAATTACTCAGGATAGAAAAGCTGAATTTAGCTCCCATCCATCACCTTATCATGAGGATACAACCTCATGCTTCCTGCCACTGAGAATCTGGGAAAACGCAAAATTCTACCTCTTATCATCAAATCAGAATTATTTTCTTCTTCCTACTTTGCCTTACTTAAGGAAGAAAAAAAAAAGCCCTCCTTGATAGATAGCTAAATTTATGTCTTACCAAACTGAATGTAAATGCAAGAAACAGGAAGCTTTTACTTGGAAACTGGAATTTCAAGCACTCAGTGGCAAACAATGAACCGGAGAGATAAAGATGCAATAGCAATGGTAGGGGACAGACCTGCCGAGCTTCCTGCCCACACTGACTCAAGAGCATGTGTCCTACCATGATATGGACCGGCCACACCGCTTGCTTTTATTTTGGTAATTGCTATTTGTTCCTGTGAAAGCCCCTATAAAAACAAGTCAGAAGACTGGACAATAGTAGACCCGCCATGTCTTATAGCCAGATCTTTTACTTAACACTTTAGCAAAAGATGTAATCAGCGGATCTTTGTCCATTTATACAATTCTCTCTGCTGCGACGAGGATTGTATTACACTCTCCAGCATCCGCCAGATCAGAGCATCCAGCCTTCCCCATCACTTCAAGAGATTGATCTGATACTTGAAAGCACATTTGCTATTATCTACTTCAGCCCTTTGGAAATGACATTACACAGATACAGGGGGCAGGCAAATATTGCCGCTCTTTTATTATTCCTGCCTGTTCCCTCGCTTGTAATATCTGAGAAGTTCCCAGGTCAATGGGATTACTTTATCTTCCTCCCCCTTCCTTTATCTCCTCCCTCACCCCACAGGTATCTGTGTCCAAATGGGACTCTTCAGCAGGGGGTTTGCTTGACCTGGGTCACTTGAAGGTCAAGCTTTTCACCACTTGCTAATGCAAAGCTTCCCCCCAGTCCTCCACAGCCCTCAAAAGGCCAGGGGGTCCAGGGTACCCCCTCCCCACGCACCCCTCTCCCGGCTGCGGGTGCAGATGGAGAAAGCAAATGCTCCTCAGTGAAGCTGCAGAAGCAAAATCCTCCCCGTATGGAAACTGGAACATGTTTTGTGTTTTTAAATAAACAAAGCAAAAGGAGAAGCTCCTGAAAAATCAGCTCAGCAGAGACTTTATTCCTGCACTAAACTTGAAGGATGGGAGGCTTAACTAGTTAGGAGCAACTCGGACTATATTTTTGCCTACCAGAACGAAGATCGATTTTTATTTAGATTGATTTTAAGATTTACATGCAAGAAATTGATACAATTGGATCAAATACACACTAAAACAAATTGTTGACTCCCATGAAAGCAAATAAAACCAAAACAAATTTCACAGATCTCATCTACCAGCATTTGAGATTTGCTTTATTTCATTATTTTGTATACACTTATGGGGCAGAAATTTGCTTAACTCTTTTCCACTTCTCTTTCTTTTACTGAAACAATAAGACTCGCTGCAGAATTTTTTTGTACTTAAATATTATCACCAGGACAGCATATGGCAAACTACCAGCAGGCAGTTTATCTTCATCCTCTTTGTAAGCTAAAATTAGCACAATGCTTTTGCAACAGCGTATGATGTGTTCAGACCAGTACGATATACCTAATACAACTTCAGATCCATCCCTGGCTAACCTCCAATATTCAAGTAAATTGATTGTTAATTTTAATTGAGTATTAACATGTTTAGTATCAAGTTGGTATTTATCAACTTGAGAGGCACTTTTAAGTTTAATGCTGTCGTTTCACCTACACCAACTGCAACAGTAAATAAAATTTGTGTATTAGTAACACACAGAATTTCAATTCGTTTGTCTGAGGCAATTCTAATTTATATTAAAACATTATATATGGAAAGCCATGCTGCAAAATTGCATATTTGTGCAATTTCAGTGACACATAATTAATCATGGTGAAGAGCTGGTATACCCATATTATGACTTACATGCTCCTCCTGCTGCAGCCTGCATTCCTGCAGACCACAAGCTGGTTACTTTATTGGATTTAAATTCAACTAAGTCACCAACTTTATCGGGATTAAATTCAACCAAGACACCAACTTTACATTTCCCAATGACATAGCTACGCCAACCCTCTCTGCTTGCCAGTCTGCTGGTTCAACCTGGTAAATTATGGCCACCTCAGGGGTTTTTTAGCTGGATTAAATCTGTGGTGAGACACTAATGTTGGCACCGTTTGCTAATTTGTTTCTCATAGCTGTAGCACTAAGGAACTTAGCACAACACTCTTGCTAAAGGAAATACGAAAGGTCCTGAAAAAGCCCTGTACTTCACAAGGCGGGTTGTTTTACCACCTTTCTTGGCAGGTTCACAAAATAAAAACGTGTAATAGTGGGAGGCAGTCACATCCAAGCATGTATACGACCAAACACACGCACAAACTATAAATATTTATGTACTGACACGCAAAGATTTTGTGGCTCAGTCCGTTCACCAACTGACAAAACAGCCCCCTGCTTTACCCACAGCCCATCACAAAACTACAACGCGGGACCAAGTCTGTCTGATAGTTATGCTGAAATAATACCACCACAATTCTTGCTTCTACACAGCCAGCCTCACGCAGAATTTTCATGGGTTATTCCAGACAGATACAGAAAAAAAGAAAATGGGCAAAATCCTGCACCGAAGTCTCTCCTAGGGCACCCTCACTGCCACAGCCAGGGACAGGAGAGGATAAATACGAGATGCTTTACCGAGCAGGGAAGGGAGGAGGAGTATGGCATGAGCATAACGTTTCAACCCGACTTTGTTGCCCTTTTTCCACCCCCTGCCATTTCCCTGCATCTTATCCCCTACTCTTTAGCAAGAGGCTGCTACACTCTGACATTGCAGTGCTCTGAAAGAAACTTAAACACAATTTTAAATGATGACACTTTACTTCCAAGCGGTTCAGTTAATACTGACCGCATTATCTCTTTCCCCTGCTTTATGAAGGCAGTTGATGCAGAAGTGCATGTGCCATAACCCAGGGCCCCAAGCAGGAGCACCACAATGGGGTTTCTTCCTCAGTGCTGTGCTGAGGAGGGAGGAGATGCTCTTGCCACGGCAATGAGAGCAACAAAAGGTTCTCCACCCTACAAGCCTTGCTTCCATGACTTTCACTTGCTGACCAGACAGAGTTAAGATATGCCTTCTTCTGAAGTCCATTGGGATGATACAGACTTCAGAATATTTTTAGCATGCATCCATGTGACACTAACTGCTATTCAGAGAGCTGGGGGAAGATTTAAGAATTAGTTAGGTTACATCCACCACCTTTAGTTCTTTTCTGAGGACATAAGTGGTGGCTCCTAGTAGGTCTTCTCCTGCCCTTCTGCAAAAGATGAATTTACAGTCCTGAGACAACACGCAGTATCAGGGCTGCAAGGGCCATCGCTCTCTTTTGGCACAGGATCAGACAGGGAAAAACAAAGTTGAAAAGGCTGTCCCTACTATATTTTTATTTACTTATATGATAGTTATTCTTTTTGACACCTCCACATTATGCTTCTGCAAAGAGCAACCACAAAAAACTGCCTGCAAACTCTGTGTGAGATTTTCAACACTCATGAGGAACAAAATAAAAAATAGAGAGAGAGAGATATATATATATCTCATCTGTGGCTATTAAATGCCAGAGATACCACCTGGCGATGAGGAAGTTTCTCAAGCCACAGAGTGCCGGAGGGTGGCAGAGGGCTCGGGGGAGATAGCGCTTGCCCTGATGTGACACTGATCCCATGGCACATCACATACCCGGCCAGGCTCTGCCATGTCCTTTCCCACCTCCCAAGCCCTACCAGCAAAAATTCAAGCATGCCAAAGGCAAGATGCAAAGGGTACACGGAGGAGGCATTATGGTTAAAGAGACAAGCCAGAGAGCTCAAAGGTTTTACCAACAACACCCTCATTCAAAGACCAATCAGAGCAGCATCAGGCATTTGCTTAGTCGCAGCCCTGCAATCCCCTACCAGCTCGGGGAGAAGAGACATCGGGTCTCTCCCTCTGGTATTTCGCACGGCACCGACTACTTGGGTCACCAGGCCAGTGAGAAGCAATCCCCCATGAATTATATGGTGACAGGTGGCTCCGCCACAAGCTGCAGGGGCTGCCCCAATCACCCAGGGAAGGTCCCCATCTCATTCATGAATGTAAATAAAAAAATAAAAAAAAAATAAAAGCCCTTGTGCATCAATGTGCTTAGAAAAAATGATGTCAGCATCTTACAGCACTGATCCTATTAATTAATCCCTTAAAGAATGCCCCCTCGCCCACAAACATATAATGTAATGCCAGCTTAATCTTACCTAAAAAAAAGTACAATGCAATAAGATTACTAGTCTGACTCTGCTAACTGTTACAGCACTGCTTAATCCTGCATTTCGGTGCTTCAACAAGCTCCTACAATGCTGTACGGAGTTTATCAGAGCAGTTGCCAAGACAAGCAGGACTTATGTTTTAAACAATATAATTCCACGGTCTTTTGTGCTCTTTACTTGTTATTTTTATACAATGACTTTCATCCCGGAAGATCTCAAAGCCTATTGCCTGTTCCTGTTTCCATTGAAGTCTTCCTTTCAGGTTTCATATTGGAGCAGGATTAGAAATTTAAAAGAAATATATATATATATATATATAAAATATATATAAGGGGGGGATATAGCAGCAAGATCTGCTGGGGCAGGATGCTCCCTCCCGTTCCCCGAACGCAGATGGAGTGGGTGGCATCAAGCTGGCCCCCTCCTCCCAAAAAACTGCCAGGGAACCCCCCTGGGACCCTGCCCAAAAAAAGCAGGCGCAGGTGTGACCTACCAAAGTATCGTCCCTCCATCCCTGCAATAACTTTTGTCTTTTTAATCCCCAGGCCGCCCTCCCACCGGCACAGCCCCGCTCCGGCAACGCGTGCCCGCAGCCACGCATTACCCCATCTTCGCTGGTTATAGACATATTAAGATTCCCATGGAATAGAAGAATAAAGCTCTGCTAGCTCCCTGTAATTATCAAATCAGCCCGAAAATGAGGAAGAATTGAGAATCCTCATTATAGCACATCATAAAACACAGCTAGGTCTCGTGCTTGCTGTATGTTACCGGCGCAGTCTGCCAACAAAACTTTACAAAGAGCGCAGACATTCATGTTTGCTGAGATATTAAAGTCATAAAAGGGGAAATTTGTATTTTATTTTCCCACAGCCTAAATGAAGGTGAACCAAGCAAATTTGGCAAAGAGCACTAGTCAGATGCCATTTCCCACAGCAGCGTGGTTTTTTCCTCTGGGAATAAAACATTTTCCTTCAACTACTGTTTATAACTCTTATCAGTTCAACAGCAATAGAGCCATCAAGTCCAATATCTTGTGGAAAAAAGTCAAGGTCAACAAGTACTTGCATTTTCGTTTATCTTTAGCTGCAATTGCTACTGACATTCAATTGGGTAATAAACATGAGGACTGTCAAATGCTCTCAGCAAACAGGTGATCCAAAAGCTATCAGAGAGAAAGAGGCTACTGCCAGGTAATCAAACAATTCTGTTGCAACAATTATGATTTGAGTGCATTCATTTACCGAAGCAATCACCTGTCAAATTTGAATGAAGAGCGTCAAACCATTCCCACCACCAGGGTAATAAGGGCCAGAAAATACAAACTCTGTCTACTTTCTTCCCAACAAAAGCATGCCAGCATTAGCCAGAGCCATCAAAAATAAGGTAAATAAAAAATCCAGTATCTTACTTCCTGAATAGAATTTTTTAAAATTATTTTAACATAAAAAACAGAGGAGATGGGTCTAAGTAGCTCAGTCTCATATTGGTCTCTCCCAGGAGCAAGAATGGATGTTTTGGAAACCCGTATAGAAAGCGGGTTACACAGAAGCGACTGTGCCACAGCTCTGACAATCAGCACTTGGGCAGCTTCCTGAGCCAGTGGTTTTCCTAGACCAGGGTTTTTAATAGCTACAGAAGGACCTATTTTTCCACAAATTGGTCTAATCTCTTTTTGTACCCTGCAGACCTCCGCAGCACACTGTAGCAATAAATTTAACCCAACACGTAAAACATTTTTGTTTGTTTTAAACCTGCTAACGCTCTGTAAAGCTCCTGTGCCCTGAGACTTGGTGAACACCCACCCTTAGTCCTTGCATTACGGGACAAGCACACGCTTTCTCCAGACACAACTCATTTTTTTTAAAGACTTATCTTCCAACTTTAATAATCTTTTTTTTTTTTTTGCTTCCCAGCATTTCACGTGAGAGGTTTACGCCAAGCAGCCCGATGGCACACCCTGTTGCATCACTAATCCAGAAACAACGTGTGCTTACAGGTTTACACTAACTGCGAGAAAATGTTTCTCAAAAGCCATCTCAGGAACACAACTTTGCTTCCTTAACCTCCAATTTAAAGAGGTTCATGGCACACACCTGAATGTCACACACTGCCTGCATCAGATAGCAAAAGACTCAGCTAAAGCCACCAACACCTGGGAAGGCAAGCGGGGATTGCGCTGGGGCCTTCAAGATGGAAAGCATATGGGCCATATGGGAAGTTCATTGGCTTCAATGAGCCACCGCAACCTAAAGGAGCACGGCCAGGATTGTGTAGAGGAAAAAAAAAAAAACCACCAGAATAAAGTAACAATTTTTCTAAGTCAAATCGTATCAGTGATCTTCAAAACACAAGACTGAGATACTGCTAAAAAGGGGTATATTGGACACCGAAAACTCCAAATCTAGTTCTACAACTACTTGCAACCAAACCTCTCTCTACCCCACCCAAGGGGGAAAGCAAGAAGCCCTTCAGTCCTACACCTGAGTTTTTAGGTAACAGCCCAAGATGTGATTTAGCAATGTGGTATTTTCCACTGCTGCTTGGCATATTCAAGATCTCGTCCTCAGTAACACACCCGGGGCCGTGCAGACTCACTTCGGGGCCTGCAAAAGCCTTGCACCACTGATGGGATGCTCGGTTCAGGGTCAGGGCCATGTTCTTACATACACGTCTATATATACACAGACTTGTGCACAGCCACACAGATGTTTAATGGGACAGACATTTCTAAGTTTAGAAAAACTTGCCAAGAAAAAGAAAAAAAAAAAGGGACTCCAGCACATGAATTTTGCTGCTTGATTACTGAGAAGTCAGGAATATTTGTATTTCCATAGCCACTTTAAAGGTAAACAGTTCCCAAAGTCCTTTTCCCTCCTTTCTCTCTGCCAACCATGGCAATAGCTTCAGACTGAGGGATCTGCCTCCTGACACGATTGCCTCTCTGCTCCCCTCCTTCCTGGAAGCTTTTCCTAAGCAAAGACTGAAAGTCGCATTAAACCGTGCTGAAATGGTCGTGCTGGTTTTGAACTGCTTATTATCTCTGGGGACTGACCTGAAAAACAAGTTGGTACTTAGACGGAGAAATTCAAGTCTCCCCTGAAAGGCAAATGGGAGGAAGGAAGGGTTTTTTTACAAGGAAAGGAATTCGGTTGCGACTGCGTTACCCACAATTTAGACAAAACAAGCAACATTTATAAGTATTTAAGTTATCTTTGCCAAAGCGAAAAGAAAAACGCCTGTTAATAACAGACGTTTGGAGCTAATGTGAACGATTAAAATAAATCCTGACACCGGGAATAGATTGATGCCTGAATCATGACAGACACCCGCTTCCAAGCGAGGACTCTCTCCCATGCACCATACTGGAAGTGTAACCCTGCCTAGCTGAGGCACGGAGGCTTTAACGCTGCCGAAATCTAACTTTAACAGCTGAATGAGGCTGATGAGACCAAAAAAAAAAAAAAAACAACCAACCATAAGGAGGAAAAAAACAGTTTCACGCCCTCCGGCTTTAGAGCAGAATGATAAATTGACATCGTGTTGTTATGAGCATAATCCTCAACTACTCAATCACTGTTAAAAAATAAAACATGATTCTGGGGAGATAAAAATAATTAATGCTGGTGCTGCTGAAGAATATGCACCTACACGAAGAGTTTCAAATATATGTGGGGCTGTTTGAAATCTCATCTCTCACATCAAGGGAAGAGGGCACAGGTGCTCACGCTGATTTAAAGCAAAGTGAGCGCTGCCCGCTTGATGGAAAAGCAAGAAAAGAAAAGGGGATGGTAGAGCCTCAGTAAGAAAACTGATACTGCTCCGTTTTCCAAACAAGCCTATTACGCTTAATTCGGGATTCACAATACATAAAGCACCAGAAAAAAATACCGGGAGCGGCCCCTGTTGACTAATGCCCTGTCTTTTCCAATCGAGAGTCACATCCAGTCTAACCGATCGCATGATAATGGCATCAGAAAAGGTCAATCAAAGACAAGCCGAAGCTTCCACTGCCTGGCTGACCTTCGGAGCTTGTGACAAATTGCTATCAGTCAATGTCAACTAATGACAGCAGCTCTTTGGCTAATCAATTGTTCTAAAAATGATCAAGAAAACTACTCGCAGGACAGCTCATTTTCACATCAATGCCTGTGAAGTATGAAAAGCTCATTTTTTTCAAGTTTTTAATAAGCTCATAAGTAAAGCAGTTACTTGGTAACAGGGGTCACCTTAGTGAAAAGACAGAACCTTTGTCTCCCTTTTACATATTCTTTTATTACCATATTATAGTAAAAATATGCCATGCCATTACTATGCCAGAGGGCTACATAATAAAGTAGGTAATACTTCATACATTTTTTTTTTTTGGAGATAAATACTTCTGTGGTTTAGGGGCCTTTGTTTGGATGTAAATAATTGCCAATATACTCGCCACATATTTAAATGCAAAGCAATCATGGCCGACACACAGGTGACATGCCCGCTCAGTACTCACCCAAACTTCACGTGACAGAGCCGGTGGCGAAAGCCACGCTGCAAAATCCAGCGGCACTGCCGGGAAGTTAAGGTCTAACAGCAGCTATCTTGTTCTCAAACCCACCCCCCCCATGCGAGCACAACTTATTCCGACTATTTCTGACAGAATTCACACTCGGTAGGAAAACCGCATGCTCCGAAACCCCCAAAGCCCTGCAAAAGCAAACAGACGTTTCCGCCCTGGAAGGATTTTGCATGTAAAAGCCAACGTGGAAATGCACACACGCTTGGGCTGTGGGACATATATCACGGTTCTCCCCTTAGAGCAAAGGGGTGGCTGCGGCCTGAAGATTTGTCCAGCCCTTCATCATACCCGCCTCTGCCAGCATCATCTTCGGCCACCTCACGAAGCCTCACAGCCAGGCCACGCTCTAAGCTGCATTCATGCATTAAATATTACCAAAACAACAAATCCAACAAAAACAAGGCTCCACAACTGCAAGCACAATTATGCTTCGCTTTTCTATAAGGACAGCGTTAGGCAATGTACATCGCAGGGCATCGCACCACAAGAAGCCGCCTGAGAAGATGCCACATTGCGAGGGAACAAGGAGCCATCGTTCAAGCATGGCACTGCTTTTTACTTGGGTTTACCTCTTTACTTGGGTGACTCCCATCCACAGCACCTGTACTACCAAAAAGGCTTTACCCCAAGGAAAACACCCCTCACCAACCCAACCGCCCCCAAAGCAATGCCCTGCCTTGCCACGGAAAAAGGAGGGGGAAAAGTGCTAAACAAGAAACATTAAAACTTTTGTTTTCATCGGAGAAACTGCAAAGTGACAGCAGTTTCAGGTTACACCTTAAACCTGCCTTGCCATGGTAGTTTTTCAAATTAAAATATCTTCTGTGGCCTCAGCCACTCTCGAGCCGTCCATAGGCAAGGAAGAAAGGAGGCAGGGCAACACTTAAGCTCAGCCATAATTGGAAGTATGTGAAAAATGAAGTGTCAGTTCGGTCAATAAAGGGCAAAGGTGAAGGGGAACTGCAGCCCAAACTCGGTGCGAAATGTGCTCATTAAGACACCCAATCCGTGGGCTCCTGCCCACCCTATCCCATTAGTCATCGGCCATCTGACCGCTTCGAATGCCTTGCCTCCCCGCTCTTATTACTTTTCTTCTCCCATGTTAAAAAAAAAAGAAAAAAAAGGAAAAAAAAAAAAAAGCGAGCTGGTATATAAATCCTTGCTCAGTCATCTGGAACATAACGTGGCCCTTCTCTCCCCCTCCGCCCAGCTCTGCCGCCTGCCTTCACAGCCTCCAAACAACCGCCTGGAGATTCCCGGTAATAATAAACGCGATTGCCTTTTTGCCTATAGGTTGCCCAAACTCCTACAAAAGCCTGGAAAAAAAACCCACAACATTGCAGCCATTGATACATTTTTATAAAGAAATATCACCGCTTTCTACTCCCGGCTTGAAAGAGCAACAATTATTTGGAGGTTAAAAAAATGTTGTGAACCCAGGCCGAGGCTTGCACAAAAAAAAAAAAAATGGGAAAGAAACAATACACACAAATAGGAGACCCTGATGGATTTATTTTCTTTTTCTTTTAAGCCCTGTAGGAGAGCTAAACTTGGGAATTAAAGAGCCCCACTCTGGATTAAAAGTGACTGTACCAGGGTTTTGTTCAGCATCCTCCTGGCCTGACTAGTCGAAAAACAAACAAAATAGATCTATTAATACCCCAAATGGGAATCTTTTAAAGTCTGAACATGCAGTAAGATAAAATAGCGTCGCCGTGAGCTCAGCATCACCCGCCTGTACCTAAGAACTTGCTTCTTTTCTTTGATAGAATTTAGCAAGTTCTTTCTCCACAGTGTAAATTCAGATCTCTTTGCACCAGTTGGAGACAGACCTCTGAAGGCCCTTCACGATAAGTTCAGAGCAACGGGAAAACAGCCCACGAAACTTTTTCATAATATTATTCTGCATTCCTGTACCATAACTATCCCCTACGACGACACAATACCGGGCCTTTATAAAAGGTTGTGTCAACGTGCTATGCAATAACATATCCTGCTGTTCAGTGGCACGAGACCCCAGAACAGCTCCCTAGCAGTTAAATATGGATTTCTACAATAGATCGAAGCAGCTGGGAGTCATTACTGTTTACTAAGTAAATAAATTTACATGTGAAAAAAGACTTTAAAATGTTTAGAGGAAAGGGCATCTCTCCTGTTTTCTAAGGTAATCATTCCATGTGTGTTGTGCATAGGGACATAAATAGGTTAAAAATGCACTTTGTGGGGATTAAAAACAGTGAGGAATCAGGCAAAGAAGAAAAAATTTCCCAAAAGTCCATAAATAGACCTTAACACAGTCTCAGTTAATGACTAAGGGAGAAAACTCTTGCTAAGGGGCTTAAGCTTTCCAGTCTGTGTGCCTCTCTGCAAATGCAAAGCTCACACTCACATCCTTGTGATACCTTCAGCTAGGTTGGAAACCCGGCCCAGGAGGTGCTTTTACCTACCCCAACAGGGGAAGTAGGTTGTGGGAACAACCTAAAAATAGACAGTTTTAGAGGGTTGTATTTCTGGTGATTAGATTGTTTTTTTTTTAAATGGCAAACGTGCTCTTGACAGATGGAAGCAAAAGGAACTTTTAAAAACTCCTAAAAATAGGGAAGCCCATAATATACTGAATATATGTCACGCCACGCACGCATCTCGAGTTAACTCCTGTGTTCACAAGCATGAATGTGTGGGTCCCCAGCCTTTTGCTGCCACCCCTCCGCGGCACCCGCCTGCTGCGGCAGTGCCATGCCGGCTGCTTCCGTTGCCAAGAAAAGCATCCATCAAAGGTGAATACATGGGTTTGACCACAGTGTTGCCACTCATCACATCAGGCCACAGAAGAAAAGCCTTCAAATCATGTCATTTTGAACTTAAATGTCATTGGGGAGAGGCAGGATACCTGCTGTCTTTTTCTTCTCTTCCCTTTTGGTCATTCAGGATCAGATTTTTTGACTTCTTCCCTATGCAGGAAGGCTAAAACCACGGGGTTTTTTACATAAGGTGTATAGGCAGGCATGGGTGTGCTTAAACAAATGAGATTCCCCCATAATCTCGACCTTCAGAGGGCTTCAAGCAAACCAGACATAAAGCAAGGCTCAGCAAGACCACCACTACTCTTCTCGCATCCCCATTCCTCAAAAAAAAAGCCATTTCCATAGGTGGCAAGTGGCCTGAAGGCAAGTCTCGGTAACAGAGACTCCCTGGACAGAATCTCCTTTCCAAAACTCCTTTCCCAACCTTGACCTGAGAGCTTCACATAGCAAATTCCCACCTTTTTTTTTACTCTTTCCTAAAGTTTTAATGCAATGAGCCTTCTTCACAAAATGCATCTATCAAGCGCTGGCAGCAATTCCAGCCTTAATAAACCTTACTCTGGGGTTTGGCTAAAAGTTTCAGAACTGGCTAAAGCATTGCTGACAAGTCTTTGTGTGGACATTTAACAGGTCTCAACCTCTAAAGTCACTTTAGAAAACCCTTCCCGACCAAGGTTATAGCGTGCACCTTGCTAGGAGCCAACCAGGATGGCGATGATAAAACGTCACATATGACTGGCACTCCAGACTAATAAAATGCCACATTTAGGAGAAAATGAAGTCCAAAAATCTTAAAAAGCACACCAGGAACTGAGTAGCTCGATTTCCAAAGGGTCCAAGAGGTTTAGGAGCATGCTGGCAAGCCTCCCCGCAGATGTTTTGTCCACGCACATATATACATAAACACGCATACATCCGTCTAATAAAAGACCAGCCCTATCCGAGTACAAAACCCCCCTCCAAACACTATGTCTTAGTTCAAAGCCTGTTTTTGCAGCAGCCTTTTCGCCCTTAAAAAAAAAACAGGGATTTAAAGTTTGCTCCGAAAGCAAGGGGCTCTAATGAACATGTTGACACCACTTCAACTATAGCATTGTGAACAGCACCACTAGAATATATACGTATACATACTTGAAAGGAAAAAGGCCCCCTGAATTTATGTTGCATATCATTTTCCAGTAAAAGTCAGAGGTCAGAAGGTTACCAGTTTCTGCCTCAGCTCTGCAACAGTTTACTATTCCAGGCCCCATTTTTACTAGGCTATACTTGCGATGAAGTCAGCAACTTTTCTTTAAACAATAAAGTGTCTCAAATACTTAAAATTCTATAAAGAGATGTTATTCGCCATGTACGTTCGGTCCATGCGTATAAAAAATTAAAATATACTGGTTTAGTTTAAAAACTAATCTTGTTAAATGCAGACTTTGCAATGCTAATCAG